>NW_010209035.1:6196-27781 GCF_000695765.1 Mesitornis unicolor
ATTTCTGCTGTTTGTTGCCTATGCTGTGTGCATTGTTGTAGATGCACTTCAGTTGGATCACTTCAGGTGGGTTCCTGCCACCTTTTTTGGAGAGAATCCCTAATTTATATGTTTACCTTCTCAGGCACTTCTGTGCTTTCTAACACATGAGTAACTCTTGCATAGTAGTTAGTGATTATTACAGGCATGAGTAAACAGCCAGGAATTGCTATTCATATAATAAGTAAAATTAAATTGGCATAACAAGTTAATATTCCTAATTTCTTATTAGGCCAACCAATAGATCTGGAAATAGCAGACAAACTCCAGGTTTGTTTATTTAAAACCTTGTCTGATTATATAAGCTGAGCAGAAGTTATTAATTCTTCCTGTAAAAACGACATAGAAAGAGTATCAAAATTTTAGATCATAAAAAAATTTTCTATGCACCAGACATAAAGCATTTTTATAAATTCAAAGGTGGTGTTGTTTAGGCCCAGGGGGCAACTGGGCAGCATAATGCCCACAAAAGGGGCTAAACAAAATAAGGCCTGTGAGGGCTTTTTTATTTCACACCACTTACAGTCATGGGCAAAAGATAGACTAATTACATGGGAAAACAAAACAATACAAAACAAAACAAAACCATTTTAATTTGTTACCAATAACATCAGAGTATAACAGTGAGAAATAGAACCAGATCTTAAAGACAAAACATCTTCCCCTCACCCCTCCCTTCTTCCCAGGCTCCACTTTGTTCCCAGTTTCTTTACCTTCCCTGTTTGGCACAGAGGGATGGGGATGGGAGTTGCAGTCAGTTCATCCCATGTGGTCTCTGCTGCTCATTCCTCTTCAGGTCGTGATCCTTCTATTAACCCCTATCTCTCCCCTCCCCACAAAGGAAGAGAAAAAGAATAAGGGAGAGAAACTTTACAGATTGGAAAAGAAAACTATCAGATTTAATTAAAGAATAATACTAATACTTCAGGATAACAATGTAAATAGGAAAAACAATGAAATATATACAAATATGTACAAATATAAAATCTCCAATGATGATAACGTCACCAGAGGCTCTGCAGAGCAGGGCACTGGAAAAGTCCCAGACCGGACCCTGCAGCAAGTAGGAGCAGGATGTGGGAACTGGATTCAGGAACACACGGATCAGGATCGGAGGCAGATGAATTAGCAGGGTTCTGCTTGAACTTCAGCCATTGCAAGAGCAGATCAAGAGGGAAGGATCTAGAAGGGTTGAGGCCCTCGTGATACCTCAGCTTTATACTGAGTGTGACATATGTGGGATGGAATACCTCGTTGGTTAGTTTTGGGTCTGCTCCTCCCCGTAGGCACAGATAGAGCACCCATGGTGAGACAGTGGCCTTGTGATTATCACCTGTAGAAGTACACACTGTCTGGGAAAACATGCTGCTACTTTTAGCAAGTACAGCCACTTAGAAGAGACTGAGCTGAAAAGTAAAATCACTAAATAGAAAATTAGTTATATTTAGCTCAATCCAAGACAGAGGTAGGGGAGGACTCTTCCCAGTCTCCCTCTGCTTCCACATGGCACCCTTCCCACAACAGAAAAGTCTTCCACAAAAGTCCAATGTGGGTCTCCCCATGACTGCAGTTCCCTCATGCACGAACTGCTTCATCACACACTGCCTAGAGTCACAGCCTCTTCAGGGGCAGCCACCTTCTCATGTGGATCGGTCCCAGGTGTGAACATCCACAGCCTGCAGGTGGTTCGACCTGTTCTCTCACCATGGGTTACAGGGAGAACCTTGGTTCTGTGCACCTCCTCCTCCCCCTATTCCTCTCTTCCTCCACCGACCTTGATGGTTTGCATAGTTGTTCTCCTCACATCCCTCTCCTTTCTCTGCTGCAGGTTCCTTCTGATGGTTCTGAAGAGTTCTCAGCTCTCGTTTTCAGGCTAGAGCTGCAGTGGGGCTTGAGCTTAAATTGTGGCCTGGCCCACACCCGGGGGTGTGCTGGTTGCGGCCAGTGCAAGAGAAGATGGCCCATGTGCTGCATCCCCATTAAATACATTAATTTGCAGGGGCACTGATTGGCTTGGCCCTGGTCAGAAGTGAGTCCAACATCATAGAGCCAGAGGAGCTCCTAGTAGCTTCTTACATGGCTATCTCCATTCCCAATAGAAAAGGTTTCTTTTGATGATTATATATGTGAAAAAAAGATATGCAACTGAATTTAAGTACTTCCTAAAATATGTGTTCTTGTTTTACTTTTTTAAATTCTATTTCAGTTTGAAATTTTATTTGTACTAGATTTTATGCATACTGAATGTTGGCAGCACTGGGATACAAACTTTGTCTCATCAATAAATAATGAATAACATGAAAATACAAAGAAGCTGGACAACATTCTCAAAACAATTTAAACTTTTTATATTTGTCAGTGATAAAGTTATTCCCATTATTGTCTCTGAAATAATGAAAAATTATCCTTCACTATATCTGTCATTAGTAGAAGACATCAATGAGCTTTTTCTAGGTACACCAGCAAACAAAATATTTTGAATGCTTTTTGCTATACTCACATATTTATGTAAACAAGTAAAGCCTACTCATTTTAGAGACAGTTTCACGTATCGCAGACATTTGAGACTAATGAATTAGTTCTGTTCAGGGATAAGTATCATAATTCTATCTGCCTCAATTTCATGTTATGTAATTGCAATTTAAATGACTCAGATCCTTTGTAAATAAATCAATCCACAATGTGTACAACTCTTACTCATGGTGCAATGTTATTTTCCCCTCATAAGAAAGCAGGATATTTCATTATCTTGCTGTTTACGCTAAAGAGAGTAAAATAATAATAAAGAAAAAAGTAATAACTGTAACTTAGAAAGAACTAAGTGAAAGGAAAAAGTCTGTGGCACTAAGAGTCCTGAAACTAGCAAAACAAAGCTTGTGATTTAGACTCTGCTAACATACATAGTCATATGCCTGGCTAGCAAGATGACTGCAAAAGTAGTTGATGTGTATAGCCTCCTTAGAGACAGAGAAATGTGGTAGACCTTGTGAATATTACAGAACATATGGCAGAGGTTCTTTTTCTCACATAGGATTTAAAGATGATCAAAATAATCTTAAAAGTAGCTAGCTGGGAGTTAGATATTTTTCTTGCAAATACCAGTTTAGATATTGAGTTATATATCTGATCTAACTGCCCTGGAGAAGCTCTGAATCAGAAAAATATCTGCCCCCTCCACAGTATAACTCTCCATTTGTAGCCCTTAGCCACTCTAGTGAGCTTTCCTGCCCCTGCAAAGGCTTTAGTGGACCATGTACTCAGGATACAGACCCACCTCTGATATGGCTCAGCTGTATAACCTTACTCAGGCTGCTGAAAAGGGGTCTGAGAGAAGTCTACAGAGAGATAAGAAAGAAAAAAATTACAGAAAGAGGTAAGAAGTTTTTGAGACAAGGTTGTTAGTTGTTCAGGAAGTCAAGAGAAAAAAACAACAAGGGTAGGTATAAGATCGTACATGAAGAACAAAAATAAGGAAAAAAATTGAATACTCATTGGGCTGGTCAGTGTAGTGCAGGGCTCATCTGGAGTCACTGGCTGAGCAACAGCTGTGTCAACAGAACCGGCAGCAAATGCAGCTCTGCAAAGTGGAGGGTCTGCTCCTGGGCTGCAGAGGCTGATCCTGACCCTGCTGACCAATCCTGCCCACTCAGCTGTGACTGTCTAGGTGCTGCCTCAGGGCTGGTGAGTGCACAGTCTCCTAGCCTGACAGCTAAACTCTGGCTGCCTTTTGTCTGCCTGAGCCAAGAAAAAATTGCTTTATACTTTGGAGGTGTATGTATGCCACTTGCCAGAGTCTCTGTATGCCCAGTTAAAGATTTCTGAAAAAGCAGACCCAGAAGAGGATCAGTAATGGCACCTGGCTGCTGCTAAGTAATCCCTGAGCGACTAATTTTATCAAACTGGTCAACTGAATTGACATTAAAAGGAGGAGGTTATTCCAAAGAACAAGAAGGAGAAGAAATCCACACATCATTATGGTATCTGGCACAAAAACAAGTTAAGGACCTGGACTAATTTAACACTTAGCTAAGAAATTTTCACTACTGAAACTGTTCTTATTGCCTTATTTTTCTCTCTAGGTTTGCAATCAAATACTTTACTTTCTGTTTTAAATGAAAAATTTGCAATAACTTTCTTGTCCCAAAATATCTGGTATTGAACGTGCATTTTGAAGACGCAGAAAATTTGAGGTTTATGCTTCACATGTTAACATATTCTGGACATCCAATTCCATTGCAATGGCTATTAAAATACATGAGGCCTGTATGTGGCATCTATAACCCTCAAAAATAAGTTTTACTTCAAAACTGTAACTGTCTTTTAAAATGTCACATGTGTAAGAGTAATATCTCAAATAATATCTCAGGAAAGCTGCTTCTGGACAGGTTTGTATCAAAAAATACTAAAAAGATGTATTTTCCATCGGAACTTTAAAAATCAGTCAAAACTGACTCTGGGGACTGCAGTCATTCTCAGGCATTATAGTCAGGTCCTCCGAACAATAGAGCAGATATTTTGGAAGAAATTCAGCAGAACCTTACTCTGTCTACATACTGAGCAGCTAGGGCTGTGAATTCTGCTGTGATGGCCAGAAGCCCAGTCTTTGGGCTTGCCATTGGCAGATTTAGCATCAAAGATTTCATCAGTTTCCCACAAGGAGTCTATGGTAGAGGACTACTTCTGTTTCTCAAATTCCAATCTAGTTTCCGTCTCTCTGCACATTCCCTCTTAATATGGAATTAGGAAGTATAGAGATTATTCAGATGTTCTCTGGAATGATTATCTAATTTAGTTCATATTCTGTTTATTATGCAACCAGAAGTAAAATTGGCATTTGTCATATAACAGAAGGCATAGCATAGTATAAAAAGGTTGCTCCAAGAACTGAAAGCATTTTTCTTTGACTTGAAAAAGCAGTCAAATATTGTCAATGATACCTATTTCTAGTGTACTGTCATTTCAATAATGCATGAAAACATTCACACTTCGAAATACTGCAATAAAGGCAGCTGCAAGCCTTCATACATGTCTGAAGAAGATTATAGTTTACTGCTGCATATACAACAGTTACAGAATTTAAAATCTATATTAAAATGTTTACTGTCCATTTGAGTATATTTAATGTCTTTTCTGATTGTGTATGCATAAACAAAAATAGCCTTCTGTCATAACTCCCCTAAAAGTACACACTAGGTTTAAGTACTGCTTCTTTCTCGAAGCTAATTTGCCAGCAGTATCCAAGGAAACTTTCATGCTACCACATATTTTTTTCCATATGAAATTAGTGTGATTGCACTTGATTGGAACACTAAAATGTTTTACAGATACTTTTCAATGTATAATTTTTGCCCTTTTAAGCTGTCAGGCCATGGTTTCTTTCCACCTCTTTAAAGTTCTTCTGGGAAATATTTCTACAGAAATAAAATTCCACCTTTTCTCCAGACCTAGTAAATGATGATTACACAAGCATGACACCAGGTTTGAAGTCAGACATCACAGTGTTTGATTCATCTCTTGTTCAGTTCCTTAGTCTGGAATGATGCTGATGTTTTCTTCCCTTTCAGAAATCTGGTATGTGCTGTCATATTCACTTGCAATTAATACATGTCTGTTACAGTCCAATGGCTTTAACAATTGCAAATTTTCAAATATTTCTTCAGCTTCTCCTAATCAGGTGTTGCCATGGTATTCAGTTTGTCAGGAAAAAACAGCATAGTCTGCTCTTCACAACTGTGTTGATGAGTATTAGTGCTTTGTCTTATAGCTCTAATAAATATACTCTTATTGCTAAAAACTGTGTGAGAAATTTGATCATTCCATTAGGGCTAAAAGACTGCATATAACTTGCTTATATTCCTGTAAGTAATTTTAAAGCTCTACACCTCTTATTCTTATTTTAAAACAGTGAGCAGGCATACATGGACAGGATATTTTTTTAACTATATACTAATCTAAGATATCTGTTATTCCAGTTAATTATTTAAGGCAAACAATTAATCAACATGAAAATTCCTGAAAATAGCATAGTATCACCTCAGGGTTGAAATTCTAAATAATAAGATCATAGAAACATTAAGGTTGGAAGAGACCTCTAGGATCACCAAGTCCAACCCAACACCACCATGTCCACTATATCATGTCCTGAAGTCATATCTACACATGTTTTTTTAACACCTCCAGGGTTGGTGACATCACCACATCTCTGGGCAGCTTGTTCCAATGATTGACTGCTCTTTCAGTTAAGAAATTTTTCCTAATATCCAATCTAATCCTCCCCTGGAGCAACCTGAAGCCATTTCGTCTTGTGCTATCACCTGGGAGAAGAGACTCACACCCACTTCACTACAGCCTCTTTCCAGGTAGTTGTAGAAAGCGATAAGGTCTCCCCTCAGCCTTCTCTTCTCTAGACTAAACAATCTCAGTGCCCTCAGCTGCTCCTTATAAGACTTTTTCTCAAATGGACAATGTCTCAAATGTACATGAAGGAAACAAAGCTTGCCTCTATACTGGGATACAACTAGCACTTCAGCTAGATTTGTTTCTGAATGGAAGCTGAGGAGATATATACTTCCTGGGACTTATTTTGAATTATGTTTTAGATCATTACACCCATACTCTTATGGCAGCTCACATGCAAGAGGTAAACTTCTCTTTCTCACATTGCACAGTTTCTCAAAGTAATAAGCTTCCTACCAGCCTCCCAAATCAAACATTAAATCTCTTTTCAGTAGAAGGTGCCAATAATTAAAGTGAGACTACACTATAAATTAGGTAGTTGTTTTTCCTGAAGATCACTAGATAGATTATCTGAAAATGAAAAGCAAAAGTGAATAGAAAAAGTTTAGTAAGGTATTGAAAATTCAGTCATAGAAATGTAAGATTTAGTCTACTTCTCTATTTCAGAAATGTTCTTAGCAGATATTATTTCAAATATTATAGTATAAAGATAATATTTGCTGTACTGCCAACTAAAATTTTGCTAGTAAATAAAAATTTTTGTACTGAGTATAGCAAATCTTGTTTTCAATGTTAGTAATAGAGATTATCTGACAATGAAAAGCAAAAGTGAATAGAAGAAGTTTAGTAAGGTATTGAAAATTCATAGAAATGTAAGATTTAGTCTACTTCTCTATTTCAGAAATGTTCTTAGCAGATATTATTTCAAATATTATAGTATAAAGATAATATTTGCTGTACTGCCAACTAAAATTTTGCTAGTAAATGAAAATTTTTGTACTGAGTATAGCAAATCTTGTTTTCAATGTTAGTAATAGAGGAAACAAGAGTGCATATCTTTATACACTATAGACTAAATCATCTACAGAAGTGAGGACACTGACTAAGACTATAAACTTTTTATTAACAGAAGAAAAAAGAAACAAATGATAAAAAGATGGAAGTTTAAAATAAGATATTACATTAATTTTCAATGGAGCCCTAATCTGCATTATTCCACCTATGATTATCAGGAAAAATTTATATATGTATGAAAGCCTTTAATTACTGCTCTGCATTCAGGATGTCTAGCTGTTGGATTAAAACTGTGCTGCTTGGCTAATATAGACATGATTGTTAAGCACATGGAAAATTGGCATCTGAAAAATAAAGTGTCAGCTGTAGGTCCTGTTGTGAGTAAACAAAAGCTTTGAAAATTACATATGAAAAGACAAAGATATTTATTTTGATGCATTCAGAAGCGTGGTGCATTTGAAAGATGGATCTGAGTAAATATGAGATTCTCTTTCAAGGTACTTCCTTACATGACTTCAGTTAAATGAGTCAGGGCTACCGGATGACTTAACTTAAATCTGCAACATTAGCTGCATACCTTTAACCATTAAATTATCATCTGATACAAACACTGCAACCCAATATATGTCAATGTATTAATTGTCATAATTATTCAGACATACTACAGATTTTTTACTTCTTTATAGCTCACCTAATGAATAATTTAAGATGTCATTGTTACTTTTAGTTGCACTTATACAAATATTCAGAATTTATTTTTCTTTACATATGTCATTCATATTTTCTATTACTAGTGTAATTATTACATTGTTTGAGCTTTCTTAGAGAGTTGTAAGCAAAAATTTAAGTCTAATATCTACAGAAGAATGTTTAAGAATAGAGTGAATTTTATGCATTGAGTAAAATAGTGCTACTGATACTTACAAAACCCAGTACTTCTAGATTCACTGTTGAATCATTCTTTTGGAGAGCTGTACAGCCATAAAGATTTATAGATGGATAGAATGAAAATGCTATATAATATTGAGAAAAACTAAATGAATAAAAACTGAACATCCTTGAAAACAACTATTAGATTGAAAAGTCATCATAATCTGAAAAATTGTCAATATTTATGAAGGGTCAATTTCAAAGAAAGATTAGATGCCAAATGCAAAATTTAAGTAGACATTAAGGGTCCAACTTCAAGCTTATATTTTTCCTTTCTCTACTTTTTTTCCTCTTTGGAGCCATCAAATCTCAGTACATGCTTTATTTTGACCTGAATTTCATTACAAATTTTAAGTTTTGCTGCACTCACTGGTCAGTCTGAACAATTGTTAATTTAGTTTCCTTTGTAGTTAGATACTAACTCATCAAGGGCAGGAGGAGGGTAGGAGAAGGAAGGTGGAGGATAAGCTTTAAAATTAAAAGATTTGGAAATACGTGCCTAACGTCAGCCTGAATTTCATTCCAGTGTATATTTTTCAGTGCTCATGAGCTTCTGCATAAGTTATTATAAGTTTTTTATTAGATGCTTGATGAGTTATTTTGACAGTTATCTGTGGATTTAAGAATATATCTTTAAGGACCAAGATAGAATTGTTAAAGTTTAATTTAAAAAATAGTAATAATATAATAGATTCAATTGTGACAGCCAGGACATAAATTTACTCCTATGTATGTAACTTGTAAGAAAATAATTTTTGAAAAAAATATTAATTCAAGCAAATATTTATTTGGAGGGCTTAAGGCATCAGACTTTTTTCAGGAGTCATGTTTAAGATATAAAAAAATAAAATAAGACTGGGAAATAATAGAAAAAAACAAAACCATGAGGTATAGTTGTCATTTTAAAATTCTCACAATTAAGCCTTACTGTGCTCTAACTTCTGCTGTTGTCTAGAAATCAAGGCTCCACATGATTGTTCTCAGTCTTCTGACAATTTCTTTAGACCTAGGTAATTACTGTAGCTAAAACCAAAAATTCATCCTAATCATCATAAAATTCCCTTTTCAGAAAAGTACTTAAATTCAGGTAGTATTTAGACCAGCTATTAATGAGTAAAATTTTTCTTTTTTATGACTTCATTTTGATTTTCCTAATCTCATTTAAGTTTGTCAGGTGGATGTTCAGAAAGGTTGTATTGAAAAGAAAATTACTTGTTACACTGGACCAGAGGGTGTCCTGGTCCAGCTACCTGTCTACATTAATCAATGAAATGGAGAGGAAGCTGAGGGAATCTCATAATTAACAAAATATAATAATGCCTCCAATAAGTACAATATATCTGAACTGGTTATCAGTTAGTGGAAGATGCATGTGAACAATATCCTTTATTACAACAATCTCGATAGCATTGTGGGGTTGGCTGATTTTAGTTTTTTCTACTGTGCTTTACTGAATGTTGACACTGTGAGACTGTCATTAAATGTGAAAGGGATATGCAGCAACATAGATAAGATGTGATCAAAAGTCTCTCAAATTAAGAGCTACTTGATGAAGGTAAGTATTAGGTGACTCAATTATAATGGGTTGGTGATCGTTTCTTTTGAATGGAGAAGATAGCTGGTTACAGAACCGTGCTAGTGAGGTTGGCCATTTTGCTGGGGACAGATCTTTGTAAAAGTGTAAATTAAACTGACTTATCTGATGCATATTACTTTCTATCCTTCCTCCAGAATCGAAAGAAACAATTACATTAGTATCAGGAGGAATACTGGGATGACAAAAGGCATAACTTCTTAAATTTTCAAAAACTGCATGTCCTGGGTTTGTTAGTACAATGTATTTCCCTTGTCTGAAAGAGGGGAACTGTACCTGTCGTGCATCATTAATTTCTCGTTGCTGGAGTGACGTATTCCCTGCATGTCCTCCACATCTTTCTTGCTGAAGATAGGAGAAATAAAATAGCAACTTAAGCATTAATGTTCAACCAGGGTATAACAAATTTAAATCCTATTTCTGATTGATTACAGATTTAATGTTCCAATGAAAGCATCAAAAAAGTTCACTTTCTTCTTAGTATTTTTTTTCTCAGTGTTGTATTCTCTAATATTTTAGATGGTGAAATCTTTGAAACAAAAACTTCTTTTTGTGTAGAGAGCCATCAGAGGCCTGAAAGTGTCTATAAGAGCAATAAATAATGTTAGCAATTCTTTCATTAGGTTCCAGTTCAACATGACACTATTTTCATTAAACAATTAATTCATATGCAACAATAGTAGAATAATGACAGTACACAATGCTATTCACAAGCACATGCACACCTATAACTCCATTACTTTCTTTCAGTGATAAAAGAGTTAAAGAAATGTAGAATGAGAATACAACTGAAACTACACAATAAAATGAAAATGAATTAGAAGAAGCAGCTCTATATTTTTTGAATGATCATTTGAATATGATAGTCTTCTGATAAATAAGATAAATAACTAGAAGCGCAGATGTATAGCAAAGGATATTCAATCCTTTCCTATCAGCTAAATTAGATAATAAGCCTGTGAAAATGAAGAGTTTTGCAAGATGTACATGAAGTGCCGAACCCAATCAGGCCTCTCTAAGGATCATTTTTCTCCCACATTTTGCAACAAGGTTAGAAATTTTAATGATTATTTTTGGTGGAGCTTCTAAATTGCAGAGAGCTAACAAGATGGCTCCACAAACTCTTTTTATCTGTTCTTCAACTAAGGTGTGGTTTTCAAGGAACTAGGAAATAACAGTTTTCATTTATTAAACAAGAAAATAGTTCAACTTATTTTAGAGCTGACTGAAGTGCAGTAAGTTTTGAAAGGAGCTTATCCTTCATCTTCTGCTATGAGTCAGAGAGAAACCCATTTTTTTTTAAGGTGTAGGTTGTGTCATTTGCAGAATTTCTTGGCTTAGAAGAATTTTTCAGTGAAGATTTTGCTCTGCAAATTTTAGTCTGCCTTATGTAAAGCTGTTCTTGAATCTTCAAGCAATGAGTATAATATCACTGAATTTTCTCATCTACTGACTCATGATCTAATAAGATGAACTGAGGATGTATGTGTATGGTTAAGCAATTTTACTTTTTTTGTAATGAGATATAAATAAAATTTAATGAAGAAATGCATGCCCCATATTTTCTTTTGCTCCACATTGACACTGGAATAACAATGTTTTATTCAATTATAGTATTCATTCTTGGTATTATTCAGTTCAAGCAATACTACTGCTGTTTTCTATGTCTTCCACACATCTAAGTCTTGGGAATACAAATTTGGGGGGTACAATTACTACTTTTTAAATGGTGAAGAAAAGATTGCTTAAGAGATTTAAAATAAGAAACTGTCAAATTTCTGTCACATGAATCACCTTTAAAATTACTATAGGAAGTTGTTTAAAGAATCATGGAAATAGTGTTCTGAAATAAAGTTTATGTATTGTAAACTCACTATAAATGTAACTATAACAGAAAATTAGCAATAGAGTGAGAAACAGAGAGGACCTCAACGCGATGCAAGTGCTGTTTAACAATAGCCAAACCACTGATGTGTTATCAACAGTTCTAGTCACAAAACACAGCAGTCTATGGGCTGTTATGAAGAAAGTTAACTCCATTCCAACTAGATTAATTACAGTCCCTTAGCTATCAACTGTTTCTGAAATATTTCAGTGCCATTAAAAAATGTCCCTAAAATCTCTGTCTTACCTCTTTAGTCTTACTCAAAAGTTTTTTCATAGATCAATTTTGGTTCTTTTTGCTGTAACTGTGTGGTCCTTCCCATTTTTGTGTGTGTGTGTGGTGTTGGTTTTGGCTTTCATTTTTTCTGGGGCATAGAGGGGAGAGCATGCAAAATTATTTTTCATATTGATAAAGTTATTCTTAGTTTAAATTACTATTTTGCCTAGTCTTATATACTTCTTGATTTAGTAGCTTCACTGAGAAACTAATTTTTGTGTAAATTCCTTTAAGATCAAACATGATTAAGTCATAAGTTTATCTGTTTTAACTTGTCACTTTGGCCATCTACTGTCTAAACTATGATTCATTAGACTAAAACCTGTTTATTCACAAAACTTTCTGAAGCCTTTTGAAACTAAAGGGAATTAACAAGGTTTCCCAGTTCTAAGTAACCTCTTCATTATGAAATGAATTAGCTAAGTGAGGAAGAGGAATCCAGCTGATTTCTTTCCATAGGTCGTAAGCATCCTGCAATGTTTATGCTATTTAAGAATTACTAAAAAGATCCCAGAGCACACATGAAAATAAATTAATATCTGCTGAGGAAATCCAGAAATCCACAACCAAAGTCCAAAAGACTTAGGTATGGATAGACCACAGCTAAAATGTTACACCACAGAGCTGTAGTGTGCAAACATAACTCAATTCTACTAAAATTAACAGAGAAATCAAAGCAAGACAGGATAAACATTTTTACAAGTATGCTAATGCACCTGTACAAAACCAGAACTCCAGACTTTCCACGCATTTTTTAAAGTGGAACACATGTGTTGTGACAAAGAAATTGGAGGTTACAAGACTCACCTCTCTTTTGTGGAAACCTGCAAACAACTCTAGTGTGAACAGATCTGAACTGAGAATCAATCCCAAAGGCAACTTTTTGATGTGATTGAAAGTGAAATCAAACATAGAAATCACACTGAAATGAAAAGATGTCAAAGGTCACAGTTCTTGTTTGAGTATTGACCATCAATTCACCTTCTTTATATAGCTCTCCACATCCCATAGAATAAATGTCATCTCCATATACCACATATATATTCTTCTGGGAAATTGACTTCACTGACATTTCTAGCTCCATGTAGCATGCATATGTAAGTTTACATTTTCCTCTTTAATTGCTTCCATGGCTTCCTGAGAAACTCAACTTTTCTTTTTGCAGATGTTTAAAGTAATCACTCCATCATCCTTCCAACCTGGATATTACTATATTGTAACTCCTGCATGTCTACCACTGATGTTTTATTTCAGGAGTTCAAATGCTTTGCATTGGAGGAGATCAAGAGTTGGTGCATTGAAACATTGGTCCTGATGTCCACAGAGTAATTAATAATAAGAATCCTTTCTCTTAGTCAGTTTTCATATATAGAACCCAAACTAATTTTAGTACTATAACTGAAGATGCCTAAAATAAGTGCCACAGTCATGTCAAACTAATACTTGTCAAGTTTGAATGTTTACCCTGCCATTTGACTTCCAAGAAGTACAACCATAGTCCACTAGGTTTAGCAAATCCTCTCCAAGTAACAGATCTCATTCCTGAAATTCATCATAAGAGTCTTTCCTCTTCTCATCTGGAAAAGTTTGTTTGTTTGTTTTGGCTTTTTGGTTGTATAATTTTTTATATCAAAACTGCAAAGCATTAGAAATTCTCTGGTAAAATTCTGAGAAACACTTAGTTTTGAGGTGGTAAAATTTGTTTAATATTTGTGTGGAAACTCCATTACAGTAAACTTAAACATTTCATAACAGATACAGTTATCAATAAGTTTTTTTATTAAAAATCCCTTTAAAAATTACATTCTGAATTCTTGAAATGGAGCATTTTAACATTATAAGACAGCTATAATTTTGTTTTATTTAAATTTTCTTTAAATCACCGTTTCAGGTGTGGCATTTTTAGCAAAAAAAAAGATAATATCGGAACATACTTATTGATCTAAGTTTTCTTGTAGGCCACATGTGGCTAGTAGTTTACAGGGTGTGATGTCTGAATTTATGAATTTTAGGAGAAATATCATAAATCACTTCCTTTTCCTGGTTTTGGTCTCTCTTCTAAAAATCCCATGATAAATCTCATTCAATCCCCAAATGCTCTTCCCTTGTATCCCATAATGTGTCCCATATCACTAGGAAGCAATCCCCATCAAGCCAAAAGCTGCTAAAACAGTTCATCTTGATCTGTTTTACACCTGAACAATAGGGCGGAGGTTCTCCTAGGACATTCCTGTGAGGGGTTCAGATAGGGTGTCCCCTCCTCTGAGTCTTCAATTTAGGTTGTCCACCATCCTTTTTGCTCCTGTGCTTTTATCGGTTTGTGGAGTTGGGCCTTAAATGGACTGATAGACCCCATGATAGGCCTGAAAGTAGCCAGGGCTGCCTCATCTATCATTGTCTCTCTGTTTTGTTTTGTGGATAAGCTTTTGTCACATAACCTAAAATAGCCTACTTGACTGCATTTTAAGCAATAAAGATCCACTATTTTTCATAGAATCTCAAAGGCACAGTTAGATACACAAATTATTTGTAGACAGGGTGACTTCACACATCCAATTTTCAGAAAGTTACATGGAGGCCTGAATTTTAATTAAGAAAAAAACAGAGTATTGCTGGATAAATTTAGATCACTGTTGAAATGCTACTGAATCTGAGAAATTAACAGGAATTTACCTGCTGAGATAAATTAGCATTACCATGTTTTTCTTTTTTCAAAGTAGTCTTTCTAGAAATCATAGAATCATAGAATGTATTGAGTTGGAAGGGCTCTTTAATGATCATCCAGTCCAATCCCCCTGCAGTAAGCAGGGGCAATGTTACTAGACCAGGTTCATTCATTCAAGCCTGACCTTGAATATCCCCAGAGATGGGGCCTCCACCACCTCTCTGGGCAACCTGTTCCAGTGACCTACCACCCTCATATTGAAGAACTTTTTCCTAATATCCAACCTAAATCTACCCTTTTCTAGTTTAAAACCATTACCCCTTGTCCTGTTGCTACCTGGCCTACTGAACAGTTCTTCCCCAGATTTCATATAGGCACCTTTTGGGTACTAGAAGGTTGCTATAAGGTCCCCCCAGAGCCTTCTCTTCTCCAGGCTGAACAACCCCAACTGTCTCAGCCTAACTTCGTAGGAGAGGTGCTCCAGCCCTTTGATCATTTTTGTGGCCCTCATGATCTTGACAGATATGTAAAACAGAAATAAAAAAAAAAAGGGGAAAGAAATCATGGGTAAAAGATTACAAGAAAATTGAACAAAATAATTAAAAATAACTTAGAAGACAATAAAATTGAAAATAGCGCTGAAAATGGAGGTGGAACAGGTCTCATGGCTCTTGAGACAGAGGAATAGGTCTTATGGATATCCAGACAGGGGTATCATTCATGCCTGTTGAGGTCTTATGGACTCTCCAAAGGCAGCAGTCTCCTCTCTGCCCTTCTTAAGAGAGGGCTTCAATCATAGCTCACCAGTCACCATACTGTGAGAATTTCCTTTTAAGAAACAAAACTGAAATAACTCAAGAGCAAGTTCACAAAAATGAAACAATATTTATTGATACTTTCTCTTATTTGGACAAAATACAATCTGAAAGAGATTCTACTTGTACAGCACCTTACCTAGTCATCTTATTTCTGCTGATAGCCAAGATCAGTCAGATCTCCGTTACCCACTGTGAGTTGAGACAAATAACCTATACATTCTGTTAATGGGTAATTAATACACTCTCAATGTCAGATGAATAGAGAGCATCAAATTCTCAAATTTCTTAGATAGACTAGACCCATAGCAGGGATATACGGCTGACTCCAGACTCCATGATGTGTATCATCTTTGAAGTGAGACATTGCATGTCATTGAATGGCCCCACTCCAGGGAGCAATTTTGAGGCCCTGCTCCTGGAAGTGGTTTGATTAACACTGTACCTGTACTTCTTTGAATAATATGTATATAGGCATGCATATAAGTATATCATTATACATATACATCATTAGTATATTTGCTGCTTCATTTCAGGTAGAAAGCAAGTCATTTTTCTACCACAGAGACATAAAGGGATGTAAGACACTACTACCTGGAGCAGGCAATGGCTGTTGCTTATTCATATTTTTCACTCAGGACAGGAAATAGGTAATGTTTTCTATTATTTCAGACAAATTTTTGTTTTTTCCAGACTATTTTTCTGTTCTTTCAGCTTGAACAGCCAATAGCAGTTGCCAATTCCCACTTTCTCCGGATATTTCCCCCCATTTCCAGACTATTTTTTACCTCTCCAGATGATAACTCTTTAGCAGGACCTGTTGCAATAGGACAAGGGGTAATGGTTTTAAACTAAAAGAGAGCAGATTTGGCTAGATATAAGGAAGAAATTTTTACAACGAAGGTGATGAAACAGTGGAACAGGTGGCCTAGAGAGGTCGTAGATGACTCATCACTGGAAACATTCAAGGTAGGGGTGGATGGGGCTCTGAGCAACCTGATCTAGCTGATGATGTCCCTGCAGAGGGGATTTGGGCTAGATGACCTTTAACATTCCCTTCCAACCCAAACTATTCTATGATTCTAGAAGTTGCTATGGCAGTTTCTTGTATTTCCTCTTAACAATCTCAGGATTTCTCTTTTCTTTAGGTACCCAGCTGCATATCAAAGATGCCAGCTGCACTTCTTAAGGATGCTTCTAATTCACAGACTGGGTTCCCAGGCTAGCAGCTACTTAACAATTCCCAGGCTGGCAGACATCTTCTATCAGTGTTTTAGCAGATGTTTTCTGTCAATATTTTTCCCATTATAACAAGTCATCTTTATGGCTACTCCCATCAGGAAGACACTTCAATTGTGCTGTGACAACTAGTCAGAAAAATGGTCATAAATGAATACCCAGGGAAGACTCTGGTCTTTGAGATCTTTGAGCCCATACTTCTGTGCTCACAAGGCTAGAAATTCCCCAGCACAGCTATCTGTAGTGTGATTTGCTTTTTTTTTCATAAACCAGGCTCTTACTACCTTGAACTTAACAGTCCTTGTTCCTGTACTTGTAGAAATAGTGAAGATTTAATCCATATCTATTCTTTTCTTACCATGCCTATTTATAGAGTGCTGTCATAATCCTCTTCTGTTGTCTTTTTTTCAGACTGAAGAGAAATTTACAGTAAAAATATTACACAACTGTTTCTTAAATGAAAGAGGATTCAGACCTTTGACCATCATAATTACCTTTTGCTGAATTTCTTCCAGTTCTTCTATACATTTTTTGATATGCATAGCCAGAGCTACAGGCCATATTCAAGATATCAATAAACCAAGATATGATAAACTGCATCATATTTTCCATTTTTCCGGTATTCCTTTCCAAATAATTTTGACAGCCCACTTTTCTGAAGAACTCATCTGGTCATCTCCTTCCACTGCAAAAACTGGCCATCTACTGAAATCCTGCTTCTTTAAATCAACTATTTAAGTAAACAAATATCATTTTTATTATGCCCTTACTGGCTGCTTAAAAGTCTTTGGTGAAGAATATTGCCAAAATCTGCTTGAAGACCAAGGGAGACTATATTAACCATATTATCCTTACTCATATACTTGGTGTGTCCTGAAACTTGTGAGGAATGACTTTCTTTTATAAAAGCAATGTTCCTTTCCCCAGATGTATTTTATTTATACAGCCATCTAGCAATTTTTTTCTATTTTAGCATAAACAAATAACACCAAATCACAAGTCAGTGATACATACTTAACTCAGTTTTGCAGAAATACAGCAATTTTTACGAGATATCTCACTACATGTTCTCAAAAACACCCTCAAAAATATTATGGGGGTTGATCTAGAGATATAACTTGAAAACAAGTTTGTTATATCCTGATAGAGATAGGATGTAACTTTTTGTCTATACAAGGATACATACACATTTTGGAGAATGCTTGTTCTTCATTGTAAAGGTTAATGAACATCTCTGAAAGCTTCAAGTGCTAGTATAAACATATCAGCTATGAGTTGTTTGAGGAAAGGATGTTTATTTTCATGACAGTCTTTGGCTCAGCATATTCTACTCTTAAAACTCTGTCTTGACCTTGCTTCAATGAGCTTTGCTTCTCAAAAAGGCATAGCATGTGGCAAAACTGTAACTTGCACATAAATACACAACAGAACACCACCCTGATGTGATGCACGGTTTTGATTTTAACTGTTCAGGTGCTAATTGCTGAAATCTAATATCCTACAGAGTTAACAAACAAACATAACAATGTATTGGCTCATGAAGATTTATATTTACTTTGGCATTTATAGACCCAACACTACCAAAATAAAATATAATTTTAAACTAATAATAGAAATTCTATAATAAAGGTGTTTGTTCTCACAACATTCCAATGTGGTAAAAATTCGTATTATAAATTGAGAGACAGAAGAATGACAGCTATAGTACAGTAAGTAGAAACTTAAGTCAAATTATTCAACCATACAAAAAGTTTGCAAATGTTTCATGGCCAGTTGCCAGCTACCTTTAGCCAGCTTTACTGGTGGATTTTTATTTGCCATCAGAGTTATTCTGCATGTGTGCACTTATATTCCCTTTTTAGCTCTGGATTTTTCCCAAGTTGGAAAGCATAGACTGTGGCCATCTTTGTAATATACAGTCAGATATATGTGTGACATTTTCTATCAGATCACTTGGTTTTGGAGTTTCTGGTAGCAATGTCTTGATCAGACATGTTTGGTCAGACAGAGTCTGTATGCAACTTAAATTCATCTGTTCTCATACAACATGCTGCCCAAGTCATAGATATCCTGCAGATTTTATCATGGGTTTTTGAAGTTTAGTCACAGAACACAGTTGACTTCTCCATCTACTGTTCCAAGCTCTTAAACAGTGTAGACATCATAAGTCATATATGATTTTGCATTTTGTATTAGTATTACTATCATCCCAGTCTTCCAGATAATGTAATTCTTCCTGTAAGAATTTATTGTCCTCCATAGTATAGGTAATGCATGTTTACACAATTTTCTACCATCGCTCAACCTCAAACCTCACTTATCTAGTTTCTACTCCTAGGACACTGATTAATGCAATTAATAGTTAAGCAGTGTTGCCTGAACAACAGTGAGCCTCAGGGATCACAATTAAATGTTGGAGATGTCTACATTTGACAATATCTGCTTTTGTAACATAGAACAATGAAGCCTTACTTGAATTGCCTAAGTTAAAAATTGTCTTAATTTCTGAACCATGACCACTCTCACAGACAGGAAGCATCAAACTTTTTGGATAATATTTAACCCTGCCTTTTCTTTTCAGTGTTTATCAGTGGTACTTCTTTAACAAAAATAATGCATCTGCCTAGAAAATGCAGTTCTAGACTAGGCAGTATTTTGCCATTTTAAGTGTTTTACAATTCACTTAATTAGTGCTTAGTTTTTATTCCATTCTGACTAAATTTTCCCCTAATGTTCTTCTGTTCAATGACCTTACCTTCACAGTTTGTTGATGGACTGCCTGTATTCTTAATGGTACACAAATTTTGACAACCCTGGTGATATTAATTGGTCTCTTAGGAGCTTTCCATAATAAATCTATCTCACTGACAGTCAGAAGTACATATGAACTCTCTGTCTTCCATATCTTCATTGTTCAGCAGAACCATACAAAAGAAAAGGATCTGAGGCAGCATGACAAGTGTGGTAACAATTTTTCCTCCTTTACAGTTTACTATTCAGAATGTAAGAAAACATGCATGATCAGAGGGCTGTACGAGCTCTTTAGATCTTTTGCAACCTGTGGAAAAGAACCAAAGTTCTCTGAGAACACACACAGTTCCTTCAAAGCACCATAACCAAACACCACTCTATAGTATGGGTCCAGAAAAGGATTTGAGGCAGCATGACAAGTGCCTCAAGTGCTTTACAGTTTACTATTCAGAATGTAAGAAAACATGCATGATCAGAGGGCTGTACGAGCTCTTTAGATCTTTTGCAACCTGTGGAAAAGAACCAAAGTTCTCTGAGAACACACACAGTTCCTTCAAAGCACCATAACCAAACACTATAGTATGGGTCCAATATTGAAGTAAATATATTAGACAACTCATCATATTCCATGCTTAAAGGTTGGAACTATCAGGTCTGAGATTATCAATTTATCTGAAACCATTTGGAGAGACTATTTGTTAAAGGGAGGGGAAAATATTGAGATCTTGGTATAGGTTAACACCTGCACACAAAATTAAATCTCACTTAAAGGGTAGCCATTTGATGGTGATAAGAATCTCCGTTGTGAAGGTCCTTCCAGTGGCATATTCAGCTGAATTGACAGTTTATTTGTGCCACTGTTTTGCTTGAATCACTATTTTTGTTTAGTATTTGTAATCCAGCTAGCTATGGTCCTACATATCTACCACCACATATGCATAATTTACTGGTATTGGTGCAACATAACTACATGTGAAACATTTCTTAAATACCTTAACTAAAAAGACTCTTATGTGAACTTTGTTGCAGAAACAATATACATAATATGATCACCTCTACATCAAGGATACTTTGGGATATGCTGCCCAAGATGTCATTCAACATATTAAGAAATACCAACTAAACTAGATATATCAAGAGTTATCTTGGAGGAAATTGCTAGAACCATTCCACATGCCCACCTGTAATAATCAGTCACATACTTAACTTTGAAGGTTAAGTAAGTCACCCAGTTCCATTATGGTCCACTGTTTCAAGCCAGTCTATTAGCTCCTCTATGCAAATTACCATCTGGAAATTCCTGGGCAAGAAATTAATTATGTGAAAACACCGGGTCTGTATACAGGTTACAGCCCAACTACAACTCAAGAAAAAATTTGATTTTCATACTAGTAACTCACTTATCACTTAAGTCTCATAGCTCTTGCCACAAATAAGAGAGAACTTGCATAAAGTTAAACTTTAACAGTTTTAAAATTGTAAAAAACACTTGCATTTTATTAATCCATATTTAACTATCATCTCCTACACATTTTCTTATGCTAATAAAAGATTCATTGGCCAATTTGGGTTTAAATGCTATTTTCAAACTTTGGAGTGAAGTATGTTTTTCTTTATAGATAGCTTGTGAACAATTTATTATGAATATTATTATTGCTGGGCTGAAAGTCTTATAATTTTGAAGCTATGATCATGTCTTACTTCTCTTTCTAGATTATATAAAGTTGACCAAACACTGAAAAAATTTTGGCTCTAATTTGTTAAAGTGAAAATTCAAAGCATTCATTTCAGAAGTGCAAATATTACAAGCAAAGAAACTGACTCACATTTAGCAAATGGTTCCCCACAGCCTCCTCCTTGAAAAACTGACAATGTAGATAAGTGGTCTATGCGGTGAGTGGGGAACTGGCTTATGGGCCATACCCAGAGTGTTGCAGTAAATGGTTAATTCTCTAACTGGCAACCAGTCACAAGTGGGGTCCCTCAGGGATCAATATTGAGCCCGACGCTATTTAATATCTTCATTAGTGATCTGGATGTTGGGGTCAGAAGCTCCCTGATAAAGTTTGCTGATGACACCAAAATAAGTGGAGTAGTTGACACCCCAGAAGGGAGAGTGTCTCCATTTAAGGCTCAGAGA
>NW_010209036.1:0-70638 GCF_000695765.1 Mesitornis unicolor
GCTCACGCGTGAACACCAAAATGAGCACAACCGGGAGCTGCTGGTAACGTGGACAACTCAGGTGTAGAGTGTTCGCTTTGGATTAACAGTTTCAAACAGGATTCCAGTGAGTTTCTAACTACACCACCGCTGAGAATGAAACAAGCACTTTTTACATGAGTCCAACCAGAACGGGAAGCTTTAAATTATAATCAAATGAAACCTTATTAAAATTCAGTTGCCCTGATAGCCAATAAATTACAATTCAGCAAGACCAAAAATACCACTAAAATGCACCCAAAAACAGTAGGAAATTGAACAACAGAGGGAGACAGGGACACACAGAATCAGTACGTATTCCAAAAATCAATATGCAACATGGAGATGGTTTTGCTCCGGCTCCAAAGAGCTCACTTGGTATTTGAGCATTTTGGCCCTTCAGCAAGGCACCCCCGGAATCGCCCCAGCCGGTTCCCAGCCTCACAGCAGCGATTTCCTCAGCTGCATCTTGCACACTTTAGATGTGTGTGCCCGGTTCCAGCCGTGCCACATCCCCTGGTGAGCCTGACCTCCACGGGCCATAAGGAACAGGAGTGCATCCCTGGACCAGCGCACACTGACACCGCCTTTGTGAGGAAAGGATCGTTATCCTGGCTGGTAACATGAAATACCCACCCAGCCGCTCTTGGAAAGGCAGAAACGCGAGCCACGGCTGCACCTCCACCTCCCGGTCTGTCTGCACGAGTGACGGACGCCAACTGCTCCCACACCAACCGTCACCAGCATCTATTTCGCTTATTAAGTGGATAATGACTCCATATGCTGTCCTGCAGCCACAAAACAAATAAAAATTACAATGTACGGGCCAAATTGCTTTCTTGGAATCGAGATGCATTGCTATGCATAATTCCCTTCTTAATGGTTACAAACAGACCAGAGCAATATACAAAAATAACATTCTGCACAGAAGCACGATTATAATCAACTATGTATGACATTTCTGTGCCATTTGGGTTAACTTTCAGCAGCACTCTAACATGGCTTTCCATTTTTCAGGTAATATCTTGCTTCAGTAATTTTGTTTCAAAGAACAAAACACCACCTAAGGTCACAACTAATAATACAGTTCTAGAAGTCACCTCAAATACAAAAACCACAAATATTTTATTTGCAGTAGGCACCCCCCAGAAAACACAAAGCTAGAACTGACAACTTATTTCTGGGGTGATGACTAGAAAATAAAATGTAAACAGTAATATATTTATTGTTCAGACAGATTACATTGAACTCCTGGGACTCTGTGTGTTAAAGTGTGCAAAATCCATGACTGAAATGGAGTTTTGGAGATCAAATCACATCTCCATTTGGGACTCGCTGCTGGAACTTGGGGAAGACAATTATCTTTGATGCGGTCAGTTTTTTCTGCTTATACGATGGCGATAACGATACCTCACAGGACCCATTTAAGGGTTTAATAACTAATGTTTACACTGATTTTTTCAAGTTGTTAATTATGACTATTTAGCTAAGTGTTAACCTAATACATATGTAAGAAAACAATATTAATGTATTCCCAAAGGTGATTATGAGCATAATTATTATTGATGCCACATGCACAAGTGCTCACGTGCCACAGCACGGTGTTTGTGTGGCACCGCGGGTACCTGACAGGACGGGGATGGTATGTTCGGTGCCGCTGCAAATCGCTTTGGCCAACTTAGAAGCCATAATGCATGGAAACTCTGCTGGAAAAGGGAACGCGGAAAGAAGTGATGCTGGCAAGGGCTGGGGCTGCAGGAGGGAGCGCAGCAGGGGTCCCAGCACCACTGCCCGGGGAGCAGCTCCTGCAGCCCCGAGATGGGGCAGGGTGAGGAAGGCGCCGGAGGAAAAGTGGAGAGGCATGGGGAGAGACCTGGGAAAGAAACGTCACTGCTGGCTTAATGCCTCAGCCAGAAGAGACTGGGAACCACTGCGCCTGGTGCAGCCCTTCTCAAGACAGAGCACGGTTTTATTGCAGCAAATGTGAATACATCAGGGAAGCGAATAATTAAGGAGGTTTTAGAAGGCGCCAGGAGAGGAAAAATCCTGTAAACAAGGTTGAGCAACAAGTCTTTGAAAGAATCCTTTTGTTCCCAGCACAATGCTCCTAAAAACTGCTTCTTCAGAACAGTATTCATTTAGGGGAAAAAAAAAAAAAGGAAGAGATAGATAAAGAAGAAGAATAACCCATTTTAAGGAAAAAGCACTTTAAAATAATTTTCTTACTCTTTAGGGTTTTTGTACCTATTCCTGGACATACATTGCGAACACTCCTAAACACTGGAAGTTCTTGGGCTTTACTATTTGCATGGTTTTTACCTTGGGTGAAACAGCGTTTCCTAACGGCGCCAGCACAATTTAGTAGTCAGGAAAAAAGATTCAACTGATTGGCCTGCCCGTGGCTAAAGGACAACACATCCTATACGGTCTGTCCTGGTGAAAATATATATATAAATATATACATACACACACATACACCTCCTTAGGTGCAGCTCACTGCTGTAGGAACCAGTGAGTGTTCAGCTGCAGTCAGCAATGATCTGTTCTCAGTTTCAAGGTGGGCAAAACCTCACCCCATCCATTTCCAGAGGAGTTCTCAAACCAGTCCGCAGTGCCTTCTGCTGCAGCTGCAGACAAAGGTGAGAGCCAAGCCAGGACGAGAGCAGCGTGTTGCTCAGGCCAGGAGCACGCGTGGTGTGGCGCTGGTCAACTGGAGAGCTGTACGGGACGGACCAGTGCCTGCATCGGGGACACGAGGGGCACCTTCCCACCACGTCAGATCAGAGCTGGGCTTCAACAGAACAAGGGTTCCCAAACCAGCCAGGTGGGACTGCTGCTGCAACGCCCAACAAAAGCACAGGTTTCGTTTCATTAAGCAGTAGAACATAACCTGTTAATACGCACAATTCTTGCTCCTATAGTGGATTTTGGTAGAGCCCTGAGGCTGGAACGGTTCTTGTCGACTTTGCTAAAGATCGCAGCCAATCCACCCCTGCCCAGAAGAGGCAAGGCCTGTGCTCCAGCTTGGCACCTAAAAATATCAACTCCTTAAAATGATCGTACATTCGAAGTATTTGATGACTCTCAAAAAACAGACACCATAGCAATAATAAAGAGGAAAAAGGAAATTCTAGAGTCTATAATGAAGACCAAATTTATTTCTTTCAAGCTGCAAATGGCTTTAAAAATCCAATATGAACATTGGTTCATTTTTACTCTGAGAAAATCTGCTGCTCTGTCAGTCGCTCCTCGAAATATTTAGTCAGCAAGACACACACAGATCTCTGTGAGAGCTGCAGTTCCCAAAAGTGTCACCAAAACCATCAGAGGGATCCAGCACAGTCCCCAGGCGCTGTCCCTGCACCCAGAGGGGTCTGACCCAACGCAAGGATGCCCTGGCGAGCGGGGTCCACGTCTGCCCCCCTCCAGCCCGAGTGTCCTGCTGCGGGGAAGAGGGGAACTGGGCATGGGGATCCTAAGTCCTAAATGCGATACCCTCCTCTGCAGTCAGCAGGGCTCTAGCCACGGACACGAGTCTACAGTGTGAGCTTCAGAGGGCTCTGGTATTAACACCATTTACCTCACTGTGGGTCAGGCTTTCATAGAGCAAACTTGCTTCTAAACTCTCCCCAAGCCCTAGGACAGTTTCTGCGCTGTGTTACACACAGCATGTTTCTCCAAGCAAAATTAAAATAACAAGCTCCAAAACAGCGCAACAAAAAGGATTAACATCCATGCATTTTGGCTGCTGTCAGGAGTAAGAAACACAGCTCACTGTAAAGCAAACTACAATTAAATGTATGCACGGCATTTAACATATTAAAATTAGATGACAAATCTAAGATAAAAGTGACATTTCAGTGAATGATTTCCATAGTTATGTCCCCATATGTTCTCAATGTTTGAATGCCACCTCTCTCAAAATATCGCACTGACATGGAAGACACAGAGATTCCTTTTGGGGCACTTAAAAGTTTTCTATTAATAACTAATGAAATGCAGCGATTTACTGTCCTGTCTTTATACGATGCTCTTCCTGCTTTGAAACTGAGCACACAAGATGCTCCCTGAAGGGCTGCAGCGATGTGGGTGACACATTTCGTGTGTCCCCAGAGGAGGAGCGTGGCACATCCTCGGTTCTTCCACCCTCACCCATCTACAAAGACACCGACAATTCCCGGAGCAAAACATCTCATATCCACGCATGCTCTGGATGTGCTATGGGATTAACAAAAGCAAAGCAAAGCAAAACAAAACCCCAGTTTTCAAGCATACGTAAGTGAAAATCTAAAAGTAGAAGGAATGTATACAAATAAATTGGTCTGAAAGTATATAAACAGCTCCAACATTGGACTCGTAGTGTGAAGTTTCTATTAGGAAATACACTGAGGCAAGCAGTCGGTTTGGGTTTCGAGGCAGCGAGCCCATGGACTTCAATGAGGCCAGGGCTTCGCTGTGAATTTCACGTGTAAAATCGCGGTTGTGTTGTGCAGGGCAGGGCAGGGCAGCCTGAGCACCGCCTGCAAGGGGCACATCAGAGCACCCCGCGGTGCCGCAGGCGTTTGGATGAATGGGAACCCACACAGTGCGTGGTCATTATTAGGATGTATCATTACAGGGTTTCATTAAAATTATACATAATTGTAATTGATAATGTGTTATTATATCCTCCTCTATGTTAGAAGTAATGAATGCCCTAAATTAAGCAAAGAAACAAACTTGTAGGTGAATGTGGGGTTGCTCACACTGTGAGTAATCGCAGGGAAGTATTTAGCATCCTACGGACTGTGTCAAGACAAAAACACGGGGCAACCTTTTCTAAATTTTTTACCAAAATTAAAAGTCTGGCTTTTCTTTTTGTTTGAAAGGCACATTAGAAAGGGGTCCAACAGGTTAAAAAGCTCAGAGTCCTCCCGTATGTATCTGCATTTTCAGTCATTTAGTATGTGCATTTTCCAGCAGTTCATAGGTGGTGCAGATCTGGGAAAGCTGCAGCAGAGGTGCGGCTCACTCAGCCATATGCTGCTTTCCTTAAGTAACCCATTATACAGAAAAATAAGTATCTTGTGACAGATTGTTTTGACAGCTAAAAAAGATTTAAATTTTTTGAATGCATTTGACTGAAAGGCAAAAAATGTTAGCTAGATGTTAATCTAGCAGATGTCTGGTTCTGCATCATCAGCCTGAAGCAGGCATTTCCACCAAGTCTCCTTGCTGTACCACAACACAAAACCTATGAATTCCATACGGATTTGCCTTCCACTGACTTCAGATCAGCCGTCCTCATTCCAAGGGAAGTGGAACTGTGGTGAGGAGATGGTACCACCCACTTGTGCAAGTGAACACAACCAGGGGTAACAACAGAGATACACGACCATCGCACTGCAGTCTGCAGTACAAGAACATTATCTGAGACTGTATGGTAAAAGCATTCATTTACATGAGATAAATAAGTTAGATGATTCCCTAAACCCCGTACAGATTCCTGCAAATCTAATTATCATGTGGCTAAAAATGGACCTGGTATTTTTTCTTTTCAATTTTGCTTTGCATCTCTTAAATAAAAAGTCTCTGTGTGTTGAGTATATCGTCATACTCCATACATGTATTTCTGCAAAAGAGCTTAGTTCTGGCCTTGTATTGGTTGTAGAAGAAACTGAAACGACTACAGCTTCACTAAAGCTGTTGCTGTTAGCACGCAGCAACTCCTACAATCCCAGGAAGCTTTGGGACTCAGTCATCATCGTAACAAAACACTTTGATGGTTTCATGATTCAGTGGGTTACACTGCACAGAAATTGTTTAACACAGGGAGAAACGTTCATAAATGAGGACCACACAGTTGGCTGCATCCATTTGGGATCTCACAAGTGGCAAAAACTGTTCTGTGCATTTTTATCTTGAATCTGCATGTAGTATTATTGTTCCCATTTTACAGGGGAGGAAACAGAAAATAAAGACATTAAATTATCTGGGAGGATTAGGATCTACTCACTGCTGGTTTAGGAAAGATCCTAACATTCAGTCTACACACAACGGCCAAGCAGCAGTACTGTGAAGAGGAGCTGAAATTAGGGAAGTCACACTGGGTGGCCAACTGCTCCTGTGCAAACTGCATGGCATTTTGAGGATGACAAAGACCTGCTGCTATGGCCCTCCAAGGGACATCAGGAGAGGACCAGCATAAATCAGTGCATTTCCAAGGATGCTGTTACACCAGGCATGGAAGCTTCCCTAAACCACACGCGATTTTCCATTTTCATGGGTTCACTGCAGAGAAATGCCTCCTCCTAAACACACTTAACTTTCCAGAGTTCTCCTTCTAAACTCAATTTTCCCCACATTTTTATTAAGTCCTCACACAATCTTTATAATCTAAGCGCCATTTCTCACACTTACATTTTTCATTCCCATATTTGAAAATTTCAGCTCTGCTCGGTGACCCACCATTTAGGAACACGCAGCGGTTTCAAAAAGGCTAAGACAGAAAGCAGCATCAAATAAAAAACGAGAACTGAGAGTTCACTGTCATGCAGTACAGGGAATAAACACTTTGCTTAGCAGCATAGAGGATAAGATTTTTACAAGCTGACACTTGTTGACAGTCCCTTCTCCCGTGACGTGGTAGGTGTTGGCCTGTCGATGGCGT
This sequence comes from Mesitornis unicolor, assembly GCF_000695765.1. Lineage (NCBI taxonomy): Eukaryota > Metazoa > Chordata > Aves > Mesitornithiformes > Mesitornithidae > Mesitornis > Mesitornis unicolor. The sequence goes on from NW_010209036.1 coordinate 6,668, forward strand.
CATTAATAAACTGGGACACAGGTGATAACCCCATGCAGATCTGGCTCCATCCTTTGGAGGGAGCATTGTGCTGGGGACAGCCAAAACCTCGGCACCAGCCGTTCCCAGAGACGGAAATCACGGGATCACAGGTGAGCTGCTTTTCTCCATCCGTCTAAAAGCCACACTGTGAACCCCCATTATATTTAAAATTAAACTGATAGTAAACAGTTACTGAAAAACGTTTATGAATATGAATCAGGAGGCACCCAGATTCAATAGACAGAGATTTCATTTTCAGAACATTGAGCAAAAAAGAGCTGCATTGTCAAATGCACTGTAATCAAACAGACCAATTCTTCAGTCCTCGAGCACTTCTTAATATTTTGTTGCATATTTAAACAGTACACAAGCATTTTATCATTGACATTATTTTCATATATTTCCTGCAGTATGGGTACTTTCAAAATTTGGCTCCTGCTCATATTCTTTCAGAGTGAACTTAGGAGTGCTGTGAAAACCAGGGATGAAAACCAGCTGGTTTTATTTCCTCCTTCATGTTTGCAATTCTGATGCTGACAGCAGCACAACCCTATAATATACGGAGCACTATCTGTGTTTCTAGCTAAAATGCATTTATCTGTGCTGTGACAAAATCACTAGTAAGGTAGATTTTGTTATATAAAATTGATGTCTCTCATAAAAGAAAGATGCAAAATAAAACCCACATAACTTAATAATTAACTATCACAACAAAAGACTTATCAGCATGACATACTTGAGCTATAAAACTTCCTATAGCGTTGTGATTATTCCATGCTGAGCTGTACAGTGTGTTCAGCTGAGCTGGTATATACAGGTATCTATTTTGTACATAGGAACATCACTGATGTTTTTCTCCTGGAAAGTAAAACCAAACCACATTAACATCACATCCTGTTCTGTCCAGTGGATTTTCCAGCATCCGCAGAAGTTTCAAAAGACCTGTATTTTAAGTTCTCCAGATCTCGCCTCACTCTTCATCAATACAGTCATTTTCGCATCCCCAATTACTGGAGCTTGATTTGGCGCTTTATTTTAATTCACATAGTTCAGAGAAAAATAAAAGTTAAAGTTACTGTACCTTAACAAATGTACCTAAAGTGGCACTGTTTTTGCATGCACGGAAGCTCAAAGCCTCAACAACTCCCAGGAGCGATTACTCTTCTAACACTAATTAGATATTTGGTAATTAGTGTCTGATGTGTGAAATGAAAAACATTCTGAAGCTGAAATGGATAGGGTCTATGAAGATAGCGGCGCTATCCCAATTCCCTTTTTTCTGTTATCATATTTCATAAATATTAATAAGATCACATGCTACTACTCCTTCTATAAAATTATCTTTCTGAAATAAGCCTGTTGTTTGGGATAATGGGGCTGTGTCAATATTTTGCATTTGGTGTAAAGCACTCAATGGAGGGAAGTGTTTTCTCTCACTGTTAAAGAGATGTCACATTTCAGCATCGTTTTTATGCCGCATTAACTGGTCCCTCTTCTTAACAGTTCCTCTTTCTTGCACTGAAACGAATGCAAAACAGTACTGAATAATCCTTTACATTTCTGAATAATCCTGCCCGATTTCTCTCATTTCAAATGCATCTGGGATGAAATATAAATGATGAAGAAGTTTTTTTACTTCAGCAGATGCTGAGAACATCAAATCGGTGCCTGTGCTGGTCAGGCTTTGGGATGTCAGCACAGTGAAAATGTAATGGTGTTTTAAAGAGCAACTTACACATTTATCCTACAGATGTCTGAGCAGGAGGGTCTACCTTCGGTCATGCACAGGACATCGTTCCACACTGCCAGCGAGAGCTCCCCTGTCATTTAATGATACAAACCTAAAATCTGTCAGAGTATTAACATTCAGATCCAGGAATGAGTTTCAAGGAAACAAAAACCCTGAAGGTGCGACAGGTGATAACTTCACAGAAGTGGATTCCAAGCAGGAAGACCGAGGTGCTGGGTTATTGTCCCCGTTCACCTGTAGGTGCTGCCCCTATCACAACCGTCATCTCCAAATTTGAAATGGGAGCTACGCAGGAACTGAGAGCAGTGACACGAGACACAGGATGACTGGATCGACACTCTGTGATTACAATAGTACCGATCAGGATGATTAAAACGACAATAACAGGCAAGTTCTAAGAACCAGAAGAAAACAGACACCAGCAAGATGATACTCGGCAAGTGAAGCTGTGATTTGGCTTTACATTTTTTCAATTAAACTTCTACTTTTCAGCTTAAAGTGAGGCAGTTCATGAGTCCCAAAGGCGTTTCTGAAATAGACACCGCCTTTTCTACCAACGCAATATGCTTTTCGTTTTCCACACATGCGACAGCAGAATAAGTTATTCACTATCGATTTATCCCGAGACAGTCACCGATACTTCACTTTAGTTCAACACCTTTAGCTAACTTTGGTAATTAAAGCACCACAGTATTATTCACACTGATATTCAGGGGCAAATTCTGATTTCACTTAAATTTGCTTGCTTGCTGATATAAACATATTAATGTCAACTGCAACAGCTATACCCTCTGTCTTTAATTACTGTTCCAAATGGCTCACAAACACCGTATTTATAGAGCACCTATTAGGAAGAAGAAAGGCAAGAAAATGTAGGTACTTGGACAAATGCTTACATTGTTAGAGAAAAAAAAGAGTGTAAGAGCCACTCAGCTTTAACAAGTTCAGTGAGGTACAAACTGGTACAGAGCACACCTACAATCCAGGTTTTACTGCTCCAGATGCAATGAAGACCCCTTTTCAACAACATACAGAAATGGATTCAGGTTCAAACATCACTTCCAAAACTGAAGGGAAGCACTGGGCATTTTGAAGTATTATTAAATAATACAAAAATCTGTGCTAACATATTATTGCTGGGAGTTGGTCCTGCAGAGATGGATCAGAGCTCACTGCCAACACCTCCCTACCCAAGAGTGCAGCGCCTGCTGCCCAGAGCAGTCCGTAAGAAACCTGTTACCAGGGACGATGAAGGACCACACCAGATCTGCTTTCAAGCACCACCTCCTTACACACAAACAGAAGGAGGGGAAGCATTGTACCCATTTTCAGAGACCAGGCAGCTCAAGAACAAGCTCTGTTTTTATAAGAGGTAACTCCATACAAGCCTTATGAGGAGCGGCTGAGGGAACTGGGGTTGTTCAGCCTGGAGAAGAGAAGGCTGAGGGGAGCCCTCATCACCACCTCCAACTGCCTCAAGGGAGGTTGTAGAGAGGTGGGTGCTGGTCTCTTCTCCCAGGTGATGGGGGATAGAACAAGGGGAAACGGCACCAAGCTGTGCCAAGGGAGGTTCAGGTCAGAGATAAGGAGGAAGTTCTTTACTGAGAGGGTCGTCAGAAGCTGGACCAGGCTGCCCAGGGAGGTGGTGGAGTCACCATCCCTGGATGTGTTTAAAGAGCGGGTAGACGAGGTACTTAGGGATATGGTTTAGGGGGTAGACAGGAGCGGTTGGACGTGATGATCTCAGAGGGCTTTTCCAACCGAGCGATTCTGTGATTCCAGACAAAACCTACATCGCTGATATATACACAATACCGATAATCTGCACCTCTGTGTTCCTCTGCCTTTCATCAGCCTTACAGCCTGTTGAAGATATTGCATTAATATATCACAAATAGTCAATATGCAGTATCTAATTCTTTTAATTTCAGCTGCTTTCTTGACACCCTTACAGTGCAAACATACAGGATTGCACTGCAGGGCTAATCCACTCCACTGTGTGGCTCAAAAGAAAAATCCACTAATTAAATGAATCTTTGATAAGACTTATTTTGTGAGCCATCGTCTCTATGATTAGGAGAAGGCTTGTCTAGCAACTCACAGCAGCTCACCACATTCTGTGCTATTTCTGCCATTTCCTTGCAAAATACCGAATTAACTGAATCTCCAGAAAATCCATTTACTTCTGCTTCACTTATCCAGCAAGGAATTTTTTTGTAAAGAAAATAGAGAAAATCACAGCAGATAAAAATTCCAGCGTTTATTTAAAAGAAAAACAAATTTTAAAAAGTGTTTCTGTTATGTTATGACCAAACATTTATTCATTTAAATGTCTGGAAAAAGAGTAATAGCTTAAGTTTTAAGATAATGAAACTCACATTCTATGAAAATGAAATGGTATTATACTGCGTAATAAACGATTGTTTCTGCATTTTCTCACTAACTCAAATTTCATTCAGTTTGACTTCCATTGGCAAAGTTTAATTACTGAACTTTTTATCTAAATAAAAAATAGAGAAGAATAATTTGTCAGAAGACCGATTTTACACAGCTGTCAAAGAGTAACAGGAAGACATTCTTAGTAGGTATTAAAAGGATTTAATAGCCTTAGATTCACGTAGCTGCAGATCTCGCTACACCTTCTGCATTCCTAACCCAAGCTGCATTTGCACGCCCTCCTCGTGGTTCCTGGCACGTGGAACCTGCTATTTTCTATCGGATGGGTTTTGGTCTTTCACTCAGTTCCACTGCACTTTGGAACTGCTCAGGTTTCTACATTCTCTCTCTCTTCCCCCCCCCCCCAAATATTTCCAAGTGCATGAGCTTTTATTCCAAGAATGAAAGTCTTGTGTGACTGAAACTTAATGGAAAAGGAAATTAAACAAATCTTTGGGTCCCCATTATGGCCACAACTGCTCTAAACCTGATCTCACGCCATTTAAGCCCATGGATCTGTGAGCCTCTTCTATCATGTGGCTGTTTAATGAAGGGTCAGTGGTAGGAACTGCGCTGGAGAAAAAGAAAAACTGAATAAAAATCACACACATTCATATCCTGTTTATACAGATGAGTGTACAGAGCGTAAAAATGATAAACTATTTCAGTGTCATTCATTAGGTATTGCTGTAAGAAGCTCAGAAGTTTTATTAAATAGGCTCTGTAGGTACATATATGATTCCTGGTTTTCATATTTATTTTCACTTTTTTTTGCTCTCTGGTTATCGTTTCATATACAGTAATATTTGCCAGGTAATATTAACCTGCTCGGGGAACCCGAACGCCTGGGGAGCAGGAGGGCAGCAGCAGCATGAACAAGTCCTGTAGAACCCATTGCAGGGGTGTGCACTGAGAACCCTCGGGCCATAGCACGGCTCCAGACTCACTGGTGACAAAGGGGATGGGGACGTCAGGTCCTGCACCCACAACCACCCAGCCCAAAAAACGAGGAGTCTTTGACAGTGTACGGGGGGTGCTGACCAAGTACTGTTAATGTGCTGCTACCTGTGGTAACACGTCTGAAATCCACTGATACAGAGACACCAAACAGAAACAACTGCGATCACAGTGACAGTGCACAGAATAAACATGGTAAACCGTATAAACCCTCACTCTACCACCAATAGCTCTGTAAGAGACAGATTTTTCCACTTAATAATGTACATATTATATTTTATCTATCTACCTGTCTTCTGTGTATCTACCATACCCCTATGACATAATTGCTATCCATGACTGGTCAAAAGTTAAGCTTGAAGGGTTGAACCAAACTCCCAACCTAGCAGCAAAATTCCCATGGTAATAACTGGCAAGACAGAGATCGTCCCCTACACCTGCTGAGCAGACATGGCTATAGAGCAGCTGCAGAGGGTGCCAAGGAGGTCTGGCAGCACCAGGACTACACAACACAGCCATACTGATGTTGTGTTCCTCATTACTCGACTGGTTTTCTTTGTGCACCGTCAATGTGATAGATTTTGAAAGAGCCACTCGGATGATCAGTGGAAATTTTTCATGGCATTTTGGCTATTTCAAACTTATTTTTCCTTTAATGTGTTTTACATTCACTACACCCAAAGGATTAACCTCTGCCTCCATCCACAAATTATTTGAGTTGCAGAAACCATATACGCTAACGTTCCATCTCTGCAAAAACATGTGAAAAATATTCTTACGGCACTGTTCATAGTACCACCAATGCTACCATCGGTCTGAACCTCTGCGTGCAGGGAAGACAGAAGCATGGCCCATCTCGTGCTCTTCTTGTTGCTCCAACAGTGATATTTTAAATAACCAAGTGGCTGTGGCCTGATCTGTTCCGCTGTTCCTTAGCTTCGTATGCTTGTGTGAAGTAACGGGGATTTCTGAAGGGACTCGATGACAGGTTCGTCTGGGCAGCAGTTGGTGTGTCTGACCCTGGCGAACGCTGCAGCGCGGGCACGGGTGACACAAACACTCCAGGGCCAGTCACAGAAAACCAGAGCGGGCAGAGCTGTTCCGAAGGGCAGCGAAGAAAGCAATGACAAGTCTGTACCACACGAGACACTGCGCACACAGTGAATGCAGAAGTGACCCAGGGCTGCAGGGCAGTGCAGGACAAGCGAGGTACAAAGGCATGGCAGTAAATTACCAGGAGGGAGAAGGGTGAAAGCCCACGGATGGATGCATCCCCCTTGCCCACACGGGAGGAAGCAGAGTCCCTCCCTGGCAGGGCCCTGTCCCTCCTGTGCTGGGGACCCTGACAAGGCCTCCCTGAGGCAGGGGACACGTCCCATCACCTGAGAAAGGGGGGGGAGATGCTGGGCAGTGTGTGCAGCAGTTTTAATTGCATTATTCTTGAGAGTTGTATTATTTAGTAGTTTTAATTGAGATTTTTCGTGTTATAGCTTTCTCCTCTCTACCTTTCCTTCTTTTTCTGTAATAGCTACATCTGGCCTAACAGTAATTTTTTGATTAGCCTGTTATGATTCCAATTACACTAACAATAAATTCTTGACTTTTGTCCATAAGAGAGACTTGCGTGATACAGATCAGGAGCTCACCACACGGTAAGGCCAGGCCCCCAGCTGCCCAGTGGAACCGTGAGCTTCAGCAAAAGCAGAAGACCCAGATCATCCTATGCTTCTGTAGGAGGAGATAAAAGCAGAATGTATTCTTTTAATTACTCATGTTCAAAATCCATATAGATTTTGTTTTGAAAGGCTAACAGTGTGATTAAAGAACAGAAGGAAAACATATGTCTGAAGAAGCACTGTTAAAAAAATACTTTAGAAAAATGTTTCATTGCATAAAAAAATAAAAATCCCTGTCTCCAGGAGCTCCTTAGCACGATATCTGCGCACAACCAAGAGGAGAAAACGACTGAGTCACTGGGAAGGGGTGCGAATTGGCAGGTCTGCCGAGCTCAGCACTCTCGCTGCTGCCAAGTGTCATGCTTCATCCCGAAGACTCACGCATCAGGTGTCCATGTCACACTTTTATTTCACTCTGCATAAATCTCACACCGAGATCTCTTGACAAGGTTTGTTTTATGCCAACACAAGCACTCCATCAGCATTACTCTGATGGGAACTGGGAAGACCAAGCTGGCAGCCAGCTCGGCTGAGGTGTGGCTTGGCTTCCTACACCAGGTACAGAAGTTACCAAACTGTCGCTGCTGGAGCCGCTGCCCGTGCCCAGCACCACTGGGTCTGTGATGTCCCCAGAGCTGCAGTGGCCCCGGCGGTCACGGCTGCGCTCTGCAAATTAACGCGGGTCGACCTTGGCAATACTGCTGCTTTTGGGCTCTGGAGAAAACCTCTTTGACTTTTGTCAAGTGGATGAGATGATGAAACCCATCATGTGGCAAACCACATTCAAACAGATCTTAGTATGTCACGGAACTAGTATTTTATGTTTTATTCTATTCGGTGTTTTAAGATCACTCTTTTATACAACGCTCACATGTTTTGCTTAATTCTGTCTGTGCTTTACTCTGTTTTGTCACATCTGATTAATCTCTATTTGAAACTCTTACGTTGCATTAGCACGCTGGCTCTATTGGTAGCTGTTTTGAGCTACACGGAGAAATCGTGCATGGAGCACTGCCTCAGTAATCAAATTGTCTGCTGAGAGAGCAGCTCCACGCTGTCATTTCTGCAGGTGGTGAACCCAGCGTAAACGGCTCTGCCCTGCTCCTCCCTGCCTGCACACTCAGCTCCTTGTGCCGATGGAAGCAGCAGGGGAAGGGGAGACAACTGCAAATGTATTGGCGAGGATCTGACTTCAACAGGAACTGCTCTAGCCTCAAAAAGACCCAAAACAAAACCAAAAAACCAGCACCAAAACAGACAAAAAATATACCCAACCAAAAACCCCACAGTGAGTGTCACTGATAAACTGGTCTGAAAATCTCACCTGCACCATGAGCGGAACCATGGCAAGGCCAGCAGTGAGAGGCGCAGCAGACGCCAGGCACATGGCTCTGAGCTCAGCCCTGCTGCGAGGTCAGGGTGCAGATGGGGGACAACAGGGAGCTCAGAAATGACAGGTCATCCTGAACGTTCCCCAAAGAGGATCATTATGCTAAAGATTTCTTCCTTATAGAAGGATGTGTTAAATCTTCCTATGTGACGTATCTCCTCCACGTGCACATTTATTTCCTTATCTCATCTTTTTCACCCTTCACAATACTTCACAACATCCCTGACTCTTCGACCAACTCGGACATGGAACTCATTCCCCATTAGAAATGACACGCAATATCCCGCACCTGAAACTTCACTAACCTGACACAAGGAGAGCTAATTTAATTAGAGAGGAGTGCAAGCTTCCTCATTAGGTATAGTAATTCCTTTTTCCTTTCCAGTGGCGATTTCTTGCCTTCAGTTCCATCACACTATTTCGTATGGCCGTGGAAGGCTGGAAGAAGGCCTGCTGGTGCATTCCTCCAGTTGTGCTCACCATGTGCGATAACACCTCCATTTGTCTGTGACACAGCAGGGAGCAAATGAAGATGTTTATTCTGACCCCTAAGCGGAAAGAACTCCCTTAATCCACTCGCTGATGAGATAGCGCTGCAGTATTACAGTCATCAGCTTGCAGTATGTCCTCTATTAGGGCACCACGATACGGCATTTCATCTCCACCAGGAAACTGCTTCGCTTACACGGCAGTGACAGGCGCTTGCCCTTCGAGATCACATTTTTCACCCCATGCTGAGCCCTCAAACTGCTGCTGGATCAAACGGCTAATATTAAGCTAAATACTGCAATTCTAAAAGCCTGCGACTAAAACACAAATTGTTTGCCGTGCCCACCATTGATTTAGGTAATGGAATGATAAAGAGACAGATGTTAACCATACAGTCAAGATTCTAAGCATCCTCATAGGGGGAGTTACAATGAACTGCTTGTGAAGGGCTTTTATTTAAATGTAGATACGGATCTCAATCGTTTCCTGCCCTAACAAATGCAAAAATTGCTATTACCTGGGCTAGAGGATTCCACCACAGCTCAAGTCATGACCATCGCCTAATGTCACCCAGGAATTCGCCATCTGCCACAGAATAAGTGAGTTTTGTCAAAATTACTCAAATAATGCAATGCAGGGAGGAGGGATTCAGTCAGACCTGGATTTTTTCCATACACTTTTCTAAAGGAAATTTTAAGTGTCAAAAAATCCGTGTCTTGTGCTCATTATTAAATGCTAAATACCACAGTGTTTTGAGCTGCCTTGTGGCCATTGTAAAGAAAACAGGTGTTGCGATAGATTATAAAGTGTGAGTCAGAGGATGTGCAGAACAGAATGTTAATGAGGCTGCCAGCGCAGAGGCTGACTAGCCTTTTGAACACGATGCTGAAACACTGAAAGTACTCTTAAAAGAGACAAATAGCAGGAACACAACTGAAAAATCCTCATTAACGTACACCAAGAGCTGTGACAGAGCAAGTCATTAAGTAGTTTAGTGGCGCTGGTTACTGCAAGGTCTGCGGGAGAGGAGTCGCGGCTCGGACGAGCCCCCCAGAGGTGGGGCTGCCTGGTTCAAAGGGGACTCGGCGTTTTCGCCTGTGGTCCAGCCGACTCCTGCTCTGAGACATGCGGGTTTCTTAATGATCTGCTCGGCTTTGTAACGGACCAGCTTGACAGTAAAGCAGCAGCTGCAGACGATCTTCATGGAGCACCCAGCGCAGCCCGCAGCCTCCCCTGTACAGCAGCAGATGGCACGGAGCCTCTGTGTGGGCCTGCTGACGCCAGCGCCGAGACCTTCCCAAAAACGGGAGCTAAAAGCATCCCTGCCACATCACAGAACCACTCAGATCTCTCCTATCACTACATTCGCACAGAGTCTCTCCAACAGTTTTAAAAGATTATAAACAAAGACATTCTGTGATTGACATTTCGGAATAAAGTGACTGAAAAAAAGTCAATGATTCTTGCAAGCCTGGTATCTCAGGAAAGTTTCTTTTGGTGGATGACAAAATTGCTGGCTGAAAATCTAACCCGGGCATTACCAAAAGGAGCGAGCTGGGGGGCTGTGAATGACAAGGGCTGGGAGTTGTCTCCCACACTGACACCACACCAAGCGCCCCTCACGTCGCTCACTCATGTAGTTAAAGTGGAAGAACAAAAATCACATCTCTGTGCACAGTTCAAACGAGCACTTGCATATACAGTTAGTTTTGTGAAACTCTTTGTTTTGGTATCTGTGAGCTCAACTTGCACATAAATCTAAGATGGAGAGGTATGGATTTGATAGGTGGACTGTTCCGTGGATAAGGAATTGGCTGGATGGTCACATCCAGAGAGCAGTGGTCAATGGCTTGATGTCCAGACGGAAGACGGTGACAAGGGTGTCCCTCAAGAGTCTGTACTGGAACCAGTGCTGTTTAATATCTTCATTAATGATGTTGACAGTGGGACTGAGTGCACCCTCAGCAAGTTTGCTGATGACACCAAGGTGGGTGGTGAGGTTGATGTGCCAGAGGGAAGGGATGGCATCCAGAGGGACCTGGAAAGGCTGGAGAAGTGGGCCCAGGTGAACCTCATGAGGTTCAACAAGGCCAAGTGCAGGGTCCTGCACCGGGGTCAGGACAATCCTTGTTACCAATACAGGAAAACCTCTTCACCATGAGGGTGGCAGATCACTGGCGCAGGCTGCCTTCATCCTGTATACTGCACCCTGTATACTGTGGTGTTCTCTGACAGAGTTGGTTTAGGGCCGTTGTTCTTCTCGATTGATTTATATATCTTTAGAACTATATCAAATTACATTTCTCCATATTTAGATAATCTTATAAAAACGTCAATGATGTTTCCTGTTCACTTTCATTCTTCTCCCTGCTATTATAGTTTTGAAAAAAATAGATGGAAATAAACTCTGTAAAGCCTAATTAAGAAAATCCTGAAGTTGAAAAAAGTGCGTTAAAGAAAGAAAAGCAATTGAAAGTACGTTGAAATTCTGATTTGTATGCTAGTAAGCAGAGGAAGGACCTACAACTAAAATGTACACACCAACGCCTTGGTAAGCACAAATATAATGAAACTATACCAACTTACACTGAAGTGCCAGCCCACACGTGAAATGGCTCTGTTATTACAGCTTAAAGCATAATGTAGGTGGTGGGAACAGTGGCTGCGAGTTTCGTTTTCCTTGGCCATATACTGTGATCTTTCTTGAAAAGACAAAAACACAACAAGAAACTGGAAAAACAAGAGTACGTGGGGATGAATGCTTCTGCATTATTCCACACATTCAAAACTATTAATGATGCGGAAAACCTGGGACCTGAACACACTTTCTGCACTAAAAATACCATTTATGTGACTTTTCTGCAACGCTCCTGAACAACACAAGCATGCAGCGGGTGCATCTGTAGAGCACTCAATAAACTGCCAAGCACCTTTAGTTAATTCCTCTCCCCTTCAGCCACCGGAGGATCCGTGGTGCCAAGGACATTCATTCAGCCACGGACGCAGGATCAGCTCTGAACGCTGCAGAGTTCATCTGTTACAAAGCTCTTTATGGTATAGATAGGGATTTCTGCACCAAGTGGACACTTGTTAGCACGGTACACTCAAGTGCAAAGCGCACGTTCTACAGAGACATTAAAGAATAGCTTGAATGGTTTCGGTCCTCTGCAGCAGTTCCCATCTGGATATTCCTGTGGACACTGGACATTTTTAAGGCACCTATTTACATACACCCAGCCAGAAAACATAAGCATCGGAATTAAACCTTACTTTGATGAAAACAAAAGAAGCTTCATAGATATCTTTGTATCACGGGCTTTATTTTCACTAGGAATTTTTAATTTCAGCCCATGAAATGAATTATACAAATGGAGATTTTGCAGCTTTCTTTAGAATAATAAAAGTCTGCTTCCAACCCTGTTCCAGCACTACCCTGTTCTCTCCAGATCTCCATCACTGCGATCCAGCCAAGGCGGTGGCCGTTGCCATTGAACAGATGTTACAGTTCCAGTTACCAACAGATGGCTTCCACAAGTACTTGTCTCCAGTCTCCCGTTCAAATGCAAACTCGCTCTACCAACAACTCCTTTAATAGTTCTGATTTTTGGAGTCAAGGTGAGTGAAAGGGAAGGGAGTTCCGACGCGGTTTAGTGGCCAAGGTGCACAGGATGTGTTCTGACTGATTTCAGCAAGAGTTACGGAAAAGCCCGGGCTCAGCGCAAGTAAATGGTCTAAAGTTTTACCATTGGTGTGCTATAGATATCATTTCAGTTAAATGTAAAAATAACTCTATTGTAAACGTTGCACATTAATCACTTGCCTACAGAGAGTTGGTAGGAGTTTGACAGTGTTGCCAAAGAAATGTCAGCAAATGAAAACTAAGTGCCTAAATTTTTGTAGGAGAACAACAACCCTTCTAATTATTGCCATTAAGTTATAGCTTTGTGTGATAAACACCTAATAATCAGTAACCCAAAGTTAACCCGTTATGTTTAAGAACAAAACATTTAGAATATGTAAATGACAACGCTAGTCCAATGGCCCTTGAAAATCAAAATGCACGAGGTTTAATAGCTTACAGTCCACCAATTCCCTCATTCAGTTCACAGTGCTCTGATCCTCAAGGAAATAATCCTGTTATAGCATTTCCATTTAATTCCATTAGGTCTTCCATAGCTCATAAAATAATCAAAGCAGAAGTACCCTATACATTGGATTTCAAGTTGATTCATTGGCAATAGCGGGGGCATGCAGTGTCTATCCATCAATTGCTTCAGAGACTTATTCCAGGCAACCAACTGAAATGTTTGATGTTCCCAAAGGACTCTTGAGCTTTTCTTGCCTTCCTCACCAAGATAAACCTGAAACTGCACAAACACACCTATTTTACAATACCAAATGCATCAACTCCTGGTCGTGTAACAAGCATCACACCCCGAGGCCAGAGGTTGGTTTGCAGCTGCCATCGGAACGGGATTGCCTTTCCTTCACCCACACACAGTCATTCCCTTGTACTTAAAGGAAGGAAAACATGCCGCAAGATGGAAAAAGCACCCCCATTTTTATTTTCTTTGGAGATTTCATTTACGAGCACAAATAACTTTAAGAGGATTTCCATATTTGAAGTTCAGCCAAAAATGGTACCGTAGGAAACAGCTGTAACGCAGCCTGTGAGATGTATTCATTTTTGTCTGCCGAGCATCATTCCAGTGGCACAAATTATATTTCCCACATGCCCTCAGTCTACAAAAATGAGGATGGAAGCTTCATAAATTACTGATGCATTGCTTAGACATACTTTATAAAATTAATAAATTCTTCATGAAGCAATGGAATGATGTGAAAGCTTCCAGGAGAGATTGTGTGTAGGCAGCCGTTAAAAAGAGAAGCCCCTTCAGAGCTGGAATTCAGATGGACCAGCTTCATGATTAGACAGTGCTCACACAGCAGAGACGTTAGGACCAACTTCATTATTTCCCAGCACTTTACAAAGAAGTGTGCACAAAAGACTAATGAAAATCACACAGCGAGAATGCAGAAGAAAGAGGAGAGTCAGGACTGCGATGGGAAGGGAGCGGCCGTGGCTGTGAATGCCCCTGCGCTGCATACAGCTCATTTCTAGTAAAACCTGGCCTGCCTCTACCTGCTCTCATCTCTCCTGGAAAGCTGTCAATTGAGAGTGTAACTGACTTTACAGTACATTAATTAGTGCATGCTGCATATTTAGCAACAGCTTTGAGTTCTCACTTGGGTTACAACAAATCCACGAGGTCTGCAAGGTGAATACGAACACGTGCTCTCTGTTTCCATTGAAGCTACAAATTGTCAGCCCTAGAACACTCAGAAAACCAGCACATGAGAACAAACTCGGAGAGATACATATTAAATAAATATTAAAATGTTTACAAATTATTTACAGAAAGATCAGCTCTGCCTTCTCCCAGTGGATGCTAACATTTAAGAAGTTCGTATTTTCTTCTCCTCAATGCCAGATGTTTCTTACTTCTTATTTTCACCTAAATATGCAGGACAAACCTAAACCTGCTGCTCAGAAAATCCCGCATGGCCAATACACACACACAGACTCAAACCAGTGTATGAAAACAGCCAACGAGCCTGTGAAGGATGTGGATGTTTCAGGGTAAGGGCCTCGTTGGTTTGCTGCAGTGACTTCCCAGCTACTTTCTCATATAGGCACGTCAGAAAATCTTAACAATTAAACGCTGTGCTTTGTTTGCAAAAGTGCCATCATCCACACATTCCCATCTCTGCTGCTGCAACTGCCCTACATCCATGAACAGCTCCATCATTTCTCTTTGATGCTACTGCCATCACTCCTCCAATGCCCTAAACAGGCCTTGCACTTTAAATATTCATTTCTTTCTCAGGCTTCTTGGATGCACAATTGCAATACCGAGCTGTTTATGGTTACTGGGTGCTATAAACACCTCTGTCACTTTTCGGAACCATTTCTTTTAATCCAGCTCTACCTTAAAATGAGCAGATCCACACAGGAGAATTTAACTCCTTCACACATGCAGTGGGTAGAAGAGATTGTATAGAACATGAGGGAGATCACATCTGTAAACCAACGCGTGAGCTTGGGATAAATGCATACTTTAAAAGGCTGCTGGAATGAAGTACTTTAGATGGTGGGACTGAGGAGTGAATCCATTGAGGCAGCACCTATGCTTATGATTAAAAAAAGTTTGAAAGTTTGCAGACTTGAAAAAGAAAAGCATTTAAACCAACACCTTTCATAAACAACCAAGTACTTCTTATTTTTAAAAGTATTTGGAGTTCACTATTTCTGAGTTATTTCACAACTTGATTACTACATCATTCAAACCACTACAAATAAAAATCATGTCTATAATGGATATAATGAAGAAACAGCAAATTAATAAATAGCTAGTTAATAAATAGCTAATAGACCTCATCGCTCTTACAGTGAACCCATCCTACCCTCGGAGTCCGGGCAACAGGGCCAGATGGCTTCCTCAGCCAGCCGAAATCAGTGAGAGACTTGACAACAGAACATGAGACTCTGCTTCCACGGGTTGTTAGGATTCATGGTCTGTTTTATTGCTTTCTTTTGCAGAAGGTGCTCTGTAGGTTTTCTAAGTCATCCGCCCCGAGTACTTCCTTGTAGAAGTTCCTTTTTACATCCTTGTGGACATGTAATGCGCTCCTGGAGCCCCCAGGGCAACCTGCTCAGGAACGGGTTTTGAAATAAACTGATGGCAAAGCCAGAACTGCTCTGTGGTGCTTACATTGAAAAAAACACATGAAAAACCCCCTAAGAACAGCCCGGCCACTCCGACTGGGTGTAAGATGAATATGTCAGAGCTTTGTGCTGCTATGCCACAGAAAGACCCGATGCTGAGCAACGTGAAGCTTGGAGACATCCCAAAGGAGTCACTATCTGTGCCAGGGAGACATCCCAAAGGAGTCACTATCTGTGCCAGGGAGCAACAGAAACCCTAAAACACTAAACCATGACAAGAGGTCACATCCAGCCTCACCAGACAGCACACAGCACACCTCCATGCAGACAGGAGAAAGGAGTCTGCTGCCATGAACATCCCAGTACATCCCATCCCATGCAACACAGGCTGCTTTTGTCCTGCTGCAGACATCCAACCCAAGAGCATGTTCAGGTTTAGAGACTGAAAAAGCACAGCCAACAAGATCATCCTGAACTGCTCCACGGGTTTTTTTTCCCTTCCAAAAGCCTCAGATTGTTAACATCTATCAAGCCTTCCTTCCTAATTTGATTGGGCTGTAGTTTACACTCACAACCAAACCATACAGTCAGAGTAATGAGTTTCAATCACAGGACTGCAGCAAATAGTTTAATGTATACGGATAACTGAAATCACCGCTCTCCTTGCTCCTGGTACTGTACTAGGAACTGCAGACAGTGGAGCACCATCGCCAGCGATCTTCCTAGAGTAGAAACCTCTTCCGAGATGAGCAGCAATTTTCCTATTCATAGCAGCACCACGCTTCACTACACCGAAATGAAGTGAGCACGGCACAATCCCAACCTCTTTTACTTCAATTTTTAAAAGATCAAATAATACCCCTTGAAAGGACTTCTAGCAACTCGCTATGTCTTAATAGCATTTCAATAGTATTAATAATTAAGTAGTGATTTTAAATGTAATAAAACCCACATACATCTTCTGACTGAATGATTAAACAGGTGCAGGCTCAAACTGACACAAATGTCACTTGGCATTAATTATTTTAGTTCATTTTGAATCAAGAGCGTGTATAACTTTCAAAATGCTAATTAGAAATGTGAAAATAAAATCTTAGCATGGTTTCAAAGAGTAACATTTTGCACGATTTCTGAATTAACCTAAGCCAATTGCTTCTTCCTCCTAAGAACTAAACAAGAATTCAATTACACAAAACCATTAAAGTGGCAGCTTTAAGAGCAACTCTTCTTTTTGCATCTGAATATAAACACTTATCTTAATACCAGGCTAGGCACTGTTAAAATCCCTTGTATTCACGAGAATCCTTGACTCTTGTTATAGGAAGCAATTTTGATATCAGGAAATCAGTTGTTTGGTGGGGTTTTTTGTTTATCTATTCATTTTCCAAACTAAATTAGTATTTGCCAAAACACTTCAAGTTAGGAAACAGCTTTGTTATGAAATTACAGCTTGCTGGATCAGGCTTCTTACAGTCCCCAGGTCCTGTAAAACGCCAGGTTTACAGACCCAGAGGTAACCTGAGCAACCAGCGCCAGCACAGCCTGCACAGAGCAGCCACGATCATTTCCATGGCACCAGTGAGGACTTTCCAAAATGAAACTGCATGCAAACGAGCACTGAGAAACCCTGACTGCCCACGTTATTCTGGCATCCCAGAATAAAAACCTCTTCCCACTCTCACACAACTTTGTGTGGACTTTGCATTTTCAGGTGTACGAGAGCGGGGCTGAACGCTGGGAACTGGGCTCTGTAGGTAGAGTGTGGGGATGAGAGGGGTTACAGGCACTGCTCTGCTTTGTGTGTCGATAAAAGTAACGAATTATTAGCACATTATCAGCTGCTTCAGTTGGTGTTCATGTGAACAGGGGTGTTTTCTTAGGACCAGGTAACATTAGAAGCTGCTGGCTGCACAACAGAGAGACATCTGTAAAAGAAAAGGCAAATACCGTCCTGGTGCCCATTCTCTGCTAAGGGATAATGGCCTCAGAGGAACACCCACCATCTGTACCTACAGCAAATGCAATTAAAAAGCAGCATAACAAGCAGCCGGTGGTACCTGCCTACACCAGGACACCTCAGTGTCCCTCACAGCACTCCTGGAGTCACGGTGTGACTGGGAGAAGAAGCACAACAGAGGAGGAGTGAGGCAGCGCCGGTCTCCACGCTCCTCTCTGAGCTCCTTTCTGAGAAAGGGCAGTGGATTATTGAAGAGGGAAACAGCCATGAAAAGGAGGGAAACCCGGAAAAGCAGCAGCATTCAGAGGCCAAGGCAAGGCTAGAAGGCAGCCAAGATAATGAGGGCAGGAGAGGAGCCAGCGAGGACTGACAGGCAATTAGCTGCAGGGCAGCGAGAGCCCGTCCACATCTCCACAACGCTCCCTCAACGGCAAAAGCTCCTCGGTTTGACTGCCTTTTCATCTGCTCCAAACCACGGGGCTTCTTCATGCTGCATGAGGAATGGATGCAAGAAGGTGTCACATTAATTGCACATTAATAGACAATTAACAACACCTACTTATTGCCCTCCAGGCACAGGAAAGGAGCCCCTTGCAGACGAGGCTGCTCATCGCTCTTCTCCTTGTCCCGTCTGCACCATCTCTCAGACGTGACCTCTGGTACTGACCATTCAGGAAGAAAAGTGACATACTCATGCCACCCAGTTGCGCTGTGTGAGTTGGTATGGTCCCTGCACTGCCCTGGAGAAGCAAGGGTTTGTGTCCCTCACTCTTGCACTGTTTTCTATTACTGTGCTTTGATTTTCAATAAGGCTAGATACTAGCGTTGTTGCAACAGGTTAATTGTATTCTATTTTAATAAGCATCTTGGTTTAACCTCTGCTTGTATGAGACTAAACTCTCAACCTCACCTCCATGGGTTTTTTTTCAACAGGGAAATATCAGACTGTCTGTGGTAGGCATGGATTTTGCTTAACCTTTGTGATAGTTTTCCCAATACATCCTAATTTAGTATTAACTATTAGTGTGAGCGTTCTGCATGCAGGATCTGCGCTGGCCTTAGTGACTGTGGTCTCAGTGACTCCCAGCCCTCAGCTGAGTGTGAGGAATTGCCCATGCATGGACTGCTGGTCAGAAACCCCTGGCTCTGCCCAAAGCACCCGGCCGTCACCAGGAGACACAGCGAGGAGTGCCAAGAGCCCGTGGCTCCTGTGGAGGAGGTGGTGCAGGAATCACCCTGCTCTGCTCCTGCTCCTCCTCTCATTGCTGAAAGCGGGTGGGGAAGTGCCCGTGCTCAGGGCACAGCACTGCTGCACTTGTGTCACAGTGCAGATCGAAGAGTCAGGGACAGCCTCTCCCCCCATGACCCACCTCAGAGAGGTCCCGCTGGGGACTCGAGGGTCCAGGTGGGGATGTGAGTTTTAAGACAAGCGTCGTATTCAGGAAACAACAAAAAAAAGAAGAACCAGTGTTGTGTAGTATTTGGATTCTACCTCTCTAAGTAGCCGTGATGAATTAATCACAGCAACACGGAACTGCAGGGGAAAAACTCAAGAAATACACTGAACTGTCAAATTTTACACTGAAGCAAAACAAACCCCTCAAATGATACAGCACAATTACCGTGACACTGTTTTGGCTGTGCACAGGCAGTTAAATAAGATTAATTTAGCAACTTTTAAATATCGATAAGCAATAAACATCTTCGTGTATAGGCCATGCTCGCTCATTCGTGTGCTCTGGAGTGTATTAAAAATGATTTCTTCAATTAGCCAGACGTCGCGTCTAACAAAGGACCTACTTCTCATTAAGAAATATTTAATCACATGTGGAGATTGGAAGGCATTTTCATCAGCTATTTTTGAGTTCTTGATTAATTTAAGAGATGCTTAAAATGTTTTCCAAATGTATTTTCATCCTATAATAATGCCAAAGAGTTTGCTCCATCCCAATCCATTTTTCTACTGCCACTGAGCATAGGAAACATGCACACGTTCAGAGCATCCTCTGCTCCGAAGCACCAGGAAAAGGCAACAAGTAACAGTCCTTACAAAATTACAGTAAAACCAAGATACAGTCCTGCTGCAGTTCCAATTTGTCTTAACAAAAGGAAAAAAAATCTGTAAACCTCTCATATTTTATTAAGATATTGCAACTAAAATAATCTTCTAGAACCTAGAACAGCAGCAATAGTTTTGGTTTTACTTGCAACTCATCATTACCTTGGTTCCCACCTATGAAAGATTACATTACAGTAGGTAAGCTGGTACATTTTCAATCCTCTGGCCTGAAATCCACACAGAAATGCCTTACACAACAAAAAGGTCTCTCATAAAATACTGGTTTTGCTCCAGACATCACAGACAACGAAGGAGAGATGAAATTTGTAGCTCAAGTACCAGAGTAAAATAAAGCAAGCAGTGGATGTCAAGATATTAACAGCAACTTAATCTCTTGAAAATGAGAAGCAGAAATGAAACTGGAAAGAAATCTGCTTGGCAGCCCCAGCTACGAGTGACACAGACTAATCTGGTTTATTGTTCTCTTTTTGTACGAGCTGGTGTTTTACACATCCCTCTATTGGAGCTGATTATGAAAGCAGTGCCAGGTCAAAGATTTTCCTACAACTTCTCTTCTGTGTTAATTCCCACAAGAAATGCAGAAATAGGTCACAGCAGCTCGCACACCACCCTGCCTTGCTAATTCAGTCTGCGAACGTCTATTAGCAGCGTCTAATTTCACCCACAGCACAGCACAAGCTGCTGACACTTTCATACATACCAATAATTGCTTGTAAAGAAAGCACTACTGCATCAGTACCAAGTTATGGAGCACCAAGTCATCTGTGAGGAGTTCATCTGAGGAGTCTACCACATGGCAGGGTTTCCCATTCATTTAAATATAAAGAAAGGAAAAGCACCACACTTTGAGTCTTCCTCTTCCCTCTACTATTACTTCCACGTATTACCATGAATACTGAATGAGCTTTAGCAACCACAGAGACCAACACAGAGATAACCCCTTCCTTGGATGGCTGATAACCACGGTCCTGTCTTGCCTATGTCACGATACGATTCCCCAGGTCAGCCTTTACAGGTGATGGGAATGCCCTGCATTGCTCTTTTTATATGATGGAACAGCCTTTTAAGAGGTAAAATTAAGACACATGACTAGGAACTGCAAAGCAATATTGTTCATGCTACAAAAAGCCTTATGGTATAGAAAAAAAGAAAGAAAAAGCACAATCCCAGGCAGGTATCTGCAAGTGTAACAAAAACGTGAACTAAAGAGATACAGGACTAGCAGCCATAAAAAGATACTAGAAATGGAGAGGTCACCAACTGCAGATAAAAGGTTTGTTCATCAACATGATGGAGAAGCACCTAGAAAAGTAATGGTTTTGAACTCAAATCATTATCCCAGGGCAGCTCTCACGTGGTACACACCAGTTAGCACATTGTACTGGTAATGTAAAAGAACTGCAATGCTTCCAGTTGATTTGGGTTCTGTTATTTCATCGTTAAATATTTAATCTTCCTTTCTCGTGCTTTCCCAGTGACAAAACTGAGGTCAGGGGACTGCAGAACCCCTGGGGCCAGAAGGGATCCCCAGATGTTATCTGCCCCCAGGTGCTTTTGGGGAATCCTTTTCCTGGATCTTTTCAACAAAGGGGAAAATCCTAACCAGATCTAAAGAGAAAATGGTTTTAATGCTTGCAGGTTATGAAGAGTCTGAGCAGAAGTTGTGAGGCTTAGAAGTGTATTTTCAATCTGGTTTGTGTAAGACTGCAGGTACCCAGCACATGAGCACGTCAAAGGACACAGCCCAGTGCCTGCTGTCTGAGCAACCTTGGCTCAAGCACTCTGCAGGCAGGATTTCTCTGAGGTTTTTTACTTTATTTAGGAGGAATAAGTGAGCAAACAGAATTTTAAGGGGGGGGGAACCCAAACCAAACAAGTGAAAAATGTCTCGTTTTTCCTTGGTAGACTTCTTCAATCCCCAGTCATGACGACTGGTGGAAAGGGTACATACGAGAAACTGGTCCCACTCCTAAAGCTGATTCAACATGACCACCTCAGGACATTTCTCTGAAAGTTGTGCGTAACTCTTGGTCTAAATAATACACAGTCCCGAATAAAAACCGTCACACTGAAATCAAATGACTTTGCTCGTGCCTCCTTTGACCACACAGCAGTTATGACAAACATTAAAAAGTTCTCATTGTGACATTAAGAAGGAAACAACATAAATATAAAAGAAACTGCCCTCTTCATGTGAAGAAGAGAACATTTGTGACACAACTCTTTACATCATCTTCAAATCACCACAAAAAAAGGCACGATGACACCACACCAAGGTTCAGCGTTACAGCCCACAGCCACCGCCTGTGATGTTGACTGCAGTTTTACCTGGCAGTTACCTTGGATTTGGATTTGAAAATGCACTGCTTGAGGAATCAAGCCTAATTTCATCCTGGTATTGCGTTTCTCACTAAAATCGCAGCTGGTTCCACACTTGCAGGTTACTGTGGTTTGAGAAGTACAGCAACACTGCAGCAGCCTCACCAACCCCTCAGCAGACAAATCTACTTCCAAATGTTGCACTAACGCCTGCTCGGGAAATCTTACTGCACTGAATCCTCTTTTATTAGAAACTTTGATTATCAACCTCAGCACGGTTTAAACTGTCTGAACACTTTCCTGACACAACTATATTAGCTATATTTCACTGCAGCATACTGCACGGGCTCAGCGTCAAATCCCACGCCTAACAGTAATATCAGCAACAAGACAAATGACGCATAATTGGATCTTCTTTACACCGCTAGTCTTCCCCGCCTGCTCGCACAGAGTGCATTGAAACCTTTTCATTATTAAAGTCTTACCTTTTAGAAGTTTTTTTAAATTCCTGTTATCAGTTTCCAATAGACACAGTACACTACTGCTACATAGCAAATTAGTGAATCCTTACAGCACTTCTAGTAACACTGAAAAGAAATGGCATACATTTAAATATATATTAAGTTATACATTTACGTTAAGTCTCTTACAATAGTCGCTGTATCTGAGAATGTATTGTAAGAGCATGAGGTACTGACCATGTCAGTACATTATTTCACTTTGAGCATACAGATGGCACTGACAAAGGTTTTTGCTATAGATAAACTGTGTGGAATTTTTGAGTAATTTAAAAATGTAACATCTTCAGATTCTTTTAAATGTGATTTATGATTAAAAAGTTAAAATTTCCACTTTTTCGCATAGACTAAAATGTAACAAAGACATTTTCTCAAAGACACTGCAATGCCTTTTTGATAAGAATATTTAATTTGAATAACCACGATTATTTGTCATGTACTATCTACTCATCCACTTGTGAATAAAGCTGTATTATAAAACCCCTATCAAAATGAGGAATTCAAAATAAAATTCACTTTTCACTTTGGAATGAATTCCATGAGGTTGCTTGTCAAAAGACTTCATATCCTGACGTTTCTATTTCTATTCAACAGAAAACCGAGTCACCAAACACGATGCAACCAGTTCTGATTTCACCTTTACCTTTCCACTTACAGCACCACGAAAGGAGGAGCGATCTCCTAGGGACCATCCTGGGAGGAGACGCTGTCTGCTATGGCTGCTCCCTGCCAAAAGGACTTCTTTGGAAAAGGAAAGACAGAATCTTTATGGCCGTTTGTTTTACTGAAATGAATCAGCAGCATCTCTCTTGGAGGTCTTTGAGGTTTCCAAAGGACATTGTCTTGCCTGCTACACAGATTGACCTGAGGTGAGGTTCCCTTCCTCTACTGCAAACCCAAATGTAGTGGTGTTCCAGTAGCTCAAGAATTAAAAAGAAGAAATAAAAACCAAACTGATCTGCTCTTAACACACAGAGTGAAATGTAAAATATAAACAAAAGTCACGTAAAAGAAAATTAATCACTTAAAAATCTAAGTATTAATCACAAATAACAGAAATTGGTGAATAGTTGGGGGTTTTTTGTGTTGAGGGGCTTTTTCCCTCAAAAAACCCATGACAACTTGAGGTACTTCAGGACCATCAGTGTTCATAAAACTAAGGTCATTTGTTCCAGTTTATTTTTTTCCCTCTGCTCCATTTACAGTACAATTATTTGTGGAAATTAATCATTAACTTTGTGTATTTGTCACAGCAAGAACCTGAGTCCGTTACTTTAAGGTTTTTTTGAAACTCCCCGTGCTTTTTGCCATTCTGGTGCGCGATGAGCGAGTGGGAGGGTGATGTGCAGGTGAGCGGCTGCACCTTTGCTGAGCTTCCCAGTGCAGCTCCTGGCACCACAGCTGTGGTCAGCAAGGAGTGGGACTGAGGGGCTGCGCTGTCGGGGGCACCAGCGGCAGCCCA
The DNA here is from genome assembly GCF_000695765.1 of Mesitornis unicolor. Lineage (NCBI taxonomy): Eukaryota > Metazoa > Chordata > Aves > Mesitornithiformes > Mesitornithidae > Mesitornis > Mesitornis unicolor. The sequence continues at coordinate 30,450 of NW_010209036.1, forward strand.
ACAGGCTCCAAAAATGAGCTCCGGCATCTGAACTGGCTGGGGCAATCCAAATCACAGAGAAAATCATCTTTACACTTAAAGCAGCTTTACCATCTTCACACCGAAGACAAGCAGCTCACTTTTCCAGTGAAGAAAGGGATCCAGTGCTCTCCCCACCCCGAGAATCTTGGGGATTCTCTTTGTGGTTTTCATTCTTAGGCTGCAGAGGATAAAATAAATGCAGATTTCCACCCGCCTCAGGGCCTCTGAACAGCCCTTTAACAAGGATGACAGACCGAGCGTGCGGCCAAGGAGTAAAGGAAGCTCTCAGGGGCAGCACATGAATATCTGCAAGAAGCAGGATTTTATAAAAGCACAATTTTTAAAAAAACAGATCTATTGATTAATGCAGTACTACAAGATGTACACCTGTAGTTTAATACAAAATCAATGGGGCGCTGATTATCGTGGCTACTTCCAAAGTTCATTCCACTGGGTTCCTTTGCCATTATTTCCGTTTAAGAAATCTTGCATTAGTAAGCAAGAAAAAGACCACAAAAACACCTGAAAAGACCTCTTTGAAAAGAAACTGAGGACACTGAGAAAAACCTTAGGAAACAAGTGCTGTAATTACAACATAAAGGAACATGTTTCTAAAACATAAAGATACATGAAGAGTTGCAAATGACAGTGTCTGGAAGCAAAATAATCTTTAACTGAAATTTTTACCCCAGCTACAGCTTCACTGAAATGAAATTCTTTTTTTTTTAATAAATTAGAATTTGTTTTGACTTGTCAAATATAATAGATAATTTCTAAGTTGTCACGGAAGTGAAAGAATCTTTAGCGTTCGCACTGTAAAAACAACAGCTACAAGAAGGAATCACTTGTTCACAAACACGAACTGCTGAACAGAGCAGTCTGCGAGATATTTGATAAGAGTCTCACAAGTCTGTTTGCCAGAGCCAAAAGCAAGCCTCGTTACAGTTTCGCTGTCTTCATTTGTACGTGTAATTTATTCAGGAGACAAGTGGGTGATAAATTATCCATGAACTCCGTTTTAGCAGCAGGGTTTGCAGATCACCTGCAGGTGATGTGCCACGGGTGGTTCTCTGTACACGTACGCTGCTGTCGCACGCGGTGCCGCGCTCTCCTGAGGAGCAGCCCCAGCGCGGGGCCGCTGCAGTCACCCCTGCGTGCCACCCTGCCCTGCCTCCATCAGCTGCAGGTGACTGCCCAGCTTCTCTCATCCTGTGCCACCTTTAGAGACAGTTTTCTTTTGCACCTTTGAGCGAGACTGGTCAGAGGTATCCTGACAAACACCAGGCAATCAGAGTTGCACAGAGCAAGGACTAAATGAGACCTAACGCAGTTAACTGCACCTGCCTCGGATCCCAGCACTGCACGGTCCATGGTCAGCAGGAGACTCGCACCCCAGCTGCTGCCAAACACATCCCCACTTCCAGAGCCTCTACCCATGGCAAAGTTGCTAGAAATCACCTGCTACTACTGAGTCTCTCATCATCCAGCAGATTTTCAGCTCCATGAGTTGCATCTGGGTAAAAGTAATGCTCCTGTTGAGTTCCTGTAATACCTGCCTTTTGTAGCTCCTGAACAGTTCAAAAAAACCCAAACGCCACGATGACTCTATTAAAGATTTTCATTCTAGCTGATGATTTGTATCATCAAACCAGTTTTCTCACATCGAACGTTTTCAAAACAAGACAATATGTATTGTGAAATGAAAGAAAAACTAAGTTCCCTTTAAGAAGTGGGGCAATTCAAAGCAGTTGCTTGCTTGGCACTTAGAATGTGATATTTGATGGTATTTACATTAAAGTACTTGAAAAAATGTATTTGTTTTTTTCCCCCTCTCATTGTTCCCATACTCAGAAGCATAGGGAGTCTCGCCGACTACAGAGAAAACTCTCTCAGCTTTGATTTACAGACTGTTCCCTCCCAGGGTGACAGATACTGTTTTTATAATCATCCACATCTATTTCAAATATTGCACTACTTCAGATCATTAGCTTTATAAATATTTTCTCTGCCTATAGCACTGATGGGTCTAATCAAATAGCTGGAATGGGTTAGCCTTACAGAGCCACAACTTTCATCATCCTATACATGAAGGATTGGGACAGGAAGAGAAATGGAGCAACTCCACAGCCAGCATCCAGCAAAACTGCTCCTTAGCAAGGTCAGCCCTACTCTGGAGTCTGGGCTTCATTCACTGACCTCAGCTTACACAGACAAAGGAAACAGACCACAACTGAAAACATAATTTAAATGAAGTAATTTAAATAATCCCTCTGTTTACCTTTTAATGGGCTGATATTTCTATTCTTACCCAATTACTCATCACTGAGGAGGGTCCTTGTTTGAAACCAGCCTGTCTGGTAAGGGTTAGTCACGACCGGCACCGTTCGGGTGGGTGGGAGATCTGGGAAAAGGTCTGAAATCCCGAGTTTCACCTCTCGAGATTGCTGTGTGCACCGGATGGCAGCGGAATAAAAGTAATGCTCTGAACACCTCACACAACGGCCCGGAAACATCCTGTTCCTCCAAGGCTGACGGGTTTGGTTAATTGGGAGGAACTCCTTCACTCATAAAATGAAATGGTTTCATGTCATTTCAACAAGCCTGAAGTATACCTGAGAACTACAATATGAATTAGTCTTAATTTATCTGCAGCACTGCCTGCGTGCTTTATGAAAAGTATTTGTGTGTATATACGCAGGGTAGAAATTAACTTCAGCCTGAGGCTATCACCAAATGCCAATTAAGCTGCCAGACTTTCAGGGGTTGCTGTTCTGTCTCTCAATTTATTCTTGAATAAGACAATCAGTCTGGCACGGAAAACAGATTAACGAATTATACAGCATTTCTGTAAAAGGTGAACATAACTTACTGACAGCAAATTTAAGGAAGCTTTCTTACTGTTACTACAACTATTTTTCAATGTATAAAGCTGGAGAGGGGAAAGAAATTAACTGTCGGTAAGCTGGACATAATATGAGAAATAGAAGTTAAAAATGCGCGCTTGGCTTTGTTTTATTATTTCGCTATTTTATTAACATATAAATACTGGTGGGAAGCTGCTGCCATGCCCAAGCAGAGGATGTAAAAAATTGTGTTCTAAACAAGGTACTAATTCACTGACTGTTAAAATGGTTTTGTTCTTTCCATTAAACAAACACATAAATTATCTCTGAGTTTGTCTTTCACTTTGCAAAGAAATACTACTTACCATTTCAAGCTCAGGTCTGTCTTAATATGGCCATACCTTTAGAGATGCTCAAATAGCTCGGTGCCGATTGGTACCCCAGTTCTACACAAACACAGCCACTCAAGCCCAATGAAGTAAGGAGTGCTGCTGCAGTCAGAAAGGGTAACACGTCTGGGTTCACCCAGGTGATGCCTATGCTGGTTATGCAGACACACAGATGTTGTGATTTGAAGGTCCCCTCCTGCCCCTCAGCCTCCAGAGGTGGCAAAGTTTCTGTCTCATACTGAGGCAGGATTTCCAGGATGCTCCCATGGGTTCCCCACACTTGTCCAGGTCACAGAATCACAGAATCACAGCACGGTTTGGGCTGGAAGGAACCTTAAAGATCATCCCCCATGGGCAGGGACACCTCCACCAGCCCAGGTTCCAATAGAAAGAAAAGATCTATTAAGGCAACCACACTTTTTATCAAAAAATGTATTTTTGATTGTATTTTGATTGTTTTTTTGACAAAAAAATGCTAAATATTCATCCTCATGGCAGCTTTTGTAAATGTAATTAGGTACAAGTATAGTATTTGCTATGGCAGTGGTGCTCAAATCTCATTTATTGAATGGACATCATTAGAGCGAGGAGAGCTCAGAAAGGTTATTAGAGCCTCATCTGAACCAGGAAAATGTCAAGTCAAGTGGGAACGGTGAATGGTGATAGAAACTCATTCCAGTTATGTTAATGAGAAGAAACAATGCAGAGTTTTCAGCAAAAACAAAGCAAAGCAAGGAAAACAGCAACATGAGACGCATTTGTGACCAGAGCCAGCACCACCGTCAGTTTTCTGTACTGCCAACATCATTAAAATATCTCCATCTTCCCGTTAGTTGATGTTTCTGTTACCTCCAACCCACCGAGCCAGCCTGAGCAGGCTCGAGGTTGCTAGTTACCACTGGCAAATAAACAGCTGTAATATAGGCAAGTAAAAAACAGCAACAAGCCCCTGTGGAAACAGGGATTTATACTTGCTCTTCTCTCACCCATACAATCCATGTGCCACATTACTCATTTTCTTTCCCCAGGACACGTCTCTCAGTTCGTTTGATGAAGTCAGAGAGGTCTGACACGACTTTAGAAAAAACAAGCGAATTCTACACCTTTTTTACCTTTACTGTTTCAGAATGAAGATGTCTTAATAGGGCTATCAAATAAAAGTGACTATGAAAATGCACTTTTTACATTAATTTTGAAATAACACGTTGTAATCCAAATTAAATTAACTGGGATTTTTTTATTTCCTATACAGAATGTATCCTTCCTGTTTTTCAGCTATTACACATGTAGGAAACACACTAAACTCAAGCGTTACAGGTAAAATAGAGATTGCCAACAAACCCAGACACAGCCGTATGGAAAAGTGCTACCTGACCATGACAGCCCACGTGCACCGTGGGCATTGAGGGTAACTGCACAGAAACGGGTTAGAAAAAGACCAGTAAAGGAAAAGTCTTGGCTACGATCTTTTTCTTCTTTAAGTGTTGTTTTTCTTTCACATCCTGTTCTACAGAAGATCTTTAGCACCTCTTTTGGCAGAAAGCTTAAAATACCGCGGCAACCAGAGAAGTGCAACAGTGACTTCACAGAGAATTGAAGCTGAACAACAGAGAGGAAGAGGATCCTCGGTGATCCGTGCAGCATGTGTGGTGTTTGCTGAGACGTCCTTGGTATAAATTAACACCTAAATTCTGGGCTTCTTTTTTTTTTTAAGGACGTCTTCAGGTTTTTGAGAGCTGCACTTACACAGCAAGCCTGCCTGCGGTCCCATCAGTGGTTATCTGAGTTATCTAAGTTATCCAAGCCAAAACTCACAGAGCAGACAAGACCTGAATTGGGAGACTTAATTCTTGGTCAGAAACAATTAAGCATTATTAAAAAGCAGTAATTAAAAGCTCACACTCTAGTCCTGCTACATACAGCACCCTAAAAAGGGTATGACAGACTAATGTTAGAAAAACCTGACAGATGATCTTCAGAGATTAATAGGTATAACAAAAGATTCACATGCTTATTTTCCTTATTTCTGCTCATCTCAGACCCTGCCACATGGATTTGCTGTGTGGGAGGATTCCAGTACCGCCGTCTTTAATGGAACTGCAGTAAATTTGAATCTTCAGAGCAAATTTCCAACCATAAACCTGCACATATTTATATGCACATTGTGGTGATGTCAACTGGACTGTGCCTATGCTCAGTTTACAGAACTTCAATCTGAAAATCTAAGTTTTTGGGAGTCTGATACTGCCATCAAGTAACTGTAATGTAAACCTCCAACACTGAGAGGACAGATCAGAACAGAGTCCAGGCACCGAGGGCACAGGCACCACAGGAAGGGAGAGAAAACCAAACCAAACCAAGGAGAAGCAAAGAGAAGTTGTGCTCCAGGTCTGCTAAGTCATGGCTGCATGGTTCATAGGGTTGGAGATTGGAAAGGCGGTGTTGCCTTACTCAGAAATGTAATCTTGATCTATAATTACATCTAGACTATATGAAATAAGCAATTAATTTTTATCAATACAGATGAGTACAATTTATGTATTTAAGATCCAAGGAACTGATCTATGTCTTTGCAATCTTGGCTCATTTCATTCTCAGAGGCTGCCTGTTACTGGCTTATTAAAGCCTTGCGGTATCATTAAGTCTCAATGTCAGCCCCGGGTCCAGGCTCCTCTCTCGGTGCTCGATACCAACCAGCAGAAGGAATTTCCAACAGCAGCAAACTCAGCACTTGCTGCCCAGTTCAGTGCTCACAGTAACATTCTGAGACTGCATTTCTTCAGCTAAAAAGGTATCTTTACTCAAGACTAATTCAACACATTAGGAAATGAGGAGCAGGAAGGTCTTTATGTCATCTGTCTTCACATTTGCATGGGGAAAACTCTCAATAGAGCTTCCCAGCTCACACAACCGCCCATGTCCCCCGTGAGGAGCACACGGCGTGGTCCCCTGTCAGCAATGGGCAGCAGAGCCTGCTCCAGCTCAGGGCTCCAGCTGTCAACATCAAGAAGGCAGAGGCCAATTATTTGCAAAATAACTATTTTAATAGTAATTGTTATTTGCTGGAAACAGCAATAGTTAAGCTTGTCATGTTTGTATTATTTTGCATATTCAGGAAAACGATGACCACAAAACAACTAAGAGGAGCTCATTCCTCAATAGGTGGTATTTTATTGTTGTTTAAAAAGTATTATGGCATGAAATTGTAATTAAAACAAACGAGTAAGAAAGTGAAAATCGTCTCTTAGATTTTCAGAGATCAACTGAATAACGGCTGCATAGATCACCATTCTGCAGTCAGGAGGACAATCTAAGAGATCTCTCAGTCAATAATTAGGTATATCAGTATGAGCCCAAGAAGCATTTAATAATGATCCCAAATTACACTGGATTAGGAACTTTAAAAATACTCTCTGTATTAAAACAAGACGACCTAGTCTACCAGGAAAAGCTTCCAGGATTCTGTCTGATGTGTTGTCAGTATATTTCAAATGCAGAAATTTGATTTTAAAAAGCAACAGATTTTTCAAAGATTGTTCTCACACTGGCTATATATGAGACCCATCTGTGAATTAAAATAAAGGAAACTATCAAAATGTTCCTTAAAATCAAACATATGGTAAGTGCTCACCATGTCAGCTCGAGCTGATTTCTCCTGTGGCTGGGACTCTCCACATCTGACCAATCTGCAGGTTTGGGGTTTTTTGTTTGGTTTGGGTTTTGTTTTCCTTAATTTGAATCTGCTGCAAAGGTTTAATGAGTTTAATACGTGTAAGATCTCAAAGAGCAATTTAAGAATGTTTCGCTTTAAACGCAGATCAGAAATGTATGGTTTTATTTTTATTCTCAGTTTAGAAGAATAAATACCATGCTGACACAAGGTTGGCTGAGATCAGGAGCAAAAGGACATTTTAGAGGTTTTTGCAGAACAGCCCAGCTAAAGGAGAAGGCTCAGCTTCTCGGCTTGCTCAGTAATATTTTGCTGTGTTATGATCTGAACCGACTCCAAATGGTAAATTTAGAACACGGAGCAGGAAACAGAAACAAGGGGCTGCAAACCTTTTGTGAGTCTCTCCATGGGCCCTGAGCCTCTGATACCAACGTGGAGGAAAGGAAAACACTACTGGGAAATTTCCCCCCAAAATGGGGGAGTAAACAGAGACTGGGCAGGAAAGGAAAGCAAAAAAGGGCTATGATGGTAAATACTGGAGAACACAATGTCCAGAGTTAGAAACCCACTGGAACCTGAACCAGAAACTCCCACCACCATTTCCCTCTCTTGGTTTATGTACCTGTTTATTAATGCACTCACATTTCCAGATGTTCTTGTAAGGACTCAACCCTGTCCTGTTTGGGACACCCATTTCTCTGGGAGTTTTGGCAGCTGCAAGCGACAGCTCCGGGCACCTCGCTCACCCTCGGCTAAAACTCCCTGCAACTGCGTTACTCAGATTCAGGTTTTGGTGCTCCCAAGATCTCCACCCTGTCCTGGTTACGTTTCTTATTAAAAACAACTAATAAAATCAATCAGTTACGGCTGATCCAGTCCATCATCTTTAGGCAGCTGCCTTTGGAGGTCTGCAGATGACAGCAGAATGGAAAATTCCTTCTGCAGCTCTGCGGGTGCACCTGAATCACGAAGGAGCTCCTGAATAAAGCAGATTGTACATATCACTGTCTGCCAAACAGCTCGTGAACGTTCCTGTCCATTGTGATCACAGCTCCCTGCATTAGAAGGAAGCCTCTGCCCCTAAATCTTAACTCTGAACTCTCTCCTTTAAAGTACCCAACATGAGAACTTTCTCAGGAACAGGAAAGTCTGAACTTTAATGAGATCCTCTCCGGCAATTGTAGAATATAACATTCTATTATCTGTACTACAGAGATTGGAAACACATTTGCAATACCTCTCATTTTTCTTTACGATCCTCTCAATCTCTTAACTAGAGTACAATGCCCCGACCTGAATTTATATCCTGCTTTTCAAGATGCAGTATGCAGCAGCTTGCAGAACCTAATTGCTTAAGGAAAGATAACTCCATGGACAGACAGACTATTGTGAGCCAGGCTAAAGAGAGCGACACATTAATGCTGCAGTAATACATACATAAATACGGGCAAAGTGACACTTCTTCGTACTTCTGCTCCTCTGAAAAATCAACCAATTGACCGTATGAGCAGCAAACAACAAAAAGTGATTCTGGAGCATCCAGTGTTAAGCAGATTTTCTGTGGTGCAGCAAACGACTGAAGTCATCAAAAGTAATTCCAGAAGGTAGGACCTAAGCACCTGAGCCTCTGTGCACAGGCGAGAAAGTGGGGGAGGCAATGCACAGCAACACAGCACAAATCCTGGGATCCTGGCTGTGTATCCTCACTGTCCTGCACAGCAAATTCAAGTGTCAGGTACAGGGAGTAACACATGGGGCCTGAGGTTGGAAGCCTTCCTGAGATCAGTGCAACGGGGTCCCTAAAGCTCTGCTGAGGCCTGGAGGCAGTGAACTGACCTGGTACCAATGTCCCTGCTCACTGCAGGGTTGGGCTGGATCAGCTGTGAAGGTCCCTTCAACCCAATACAACATGATTTCAACATGATTCGATGAAACTTTCCATTCCCAAATGAACGGGGTATCAGCTGCTGCTATTTCAGAACCATGGAAATGGCTGTATGGCTTTTCATTTCCAAGTTTAGAAACTGTGCCCTTCATAAACATACAAATATTAAGTTCAAGTGAAGAACTCTGTCAAGATCCTAAGGCAGAGTACAAGCTTATAAGATTTTTCATAGCTGCTGGGAACTGCGGCCAGGAATTAAGGCTAAATTTTGAAAGGAAGACAGTGCCGGTGTTGGGGGGTTTTGTGTGTTTGTTTTGTGGCTCCAAGAGGCAGAGCAACAAAACAGCCGCTGAAATACACATCACAGCGACGTGTTGCATGACACCAGCACTGTTTGTGACCATCTCACCTCTGTTTAGATCAGGCTATCCGGCCAAGCAACATGGAGCATCATTCAAGATCCATTTCTGCTGAACGCAGACCCCAGGTAACGTTACCAGTGTGTTATCCAATGTCCCCACCTCTTCATTTGGATGGCGCCATTGATGTTTGAGCTGAACACTAAAAATATGCCCAATGTCGCGACAGCCACAGAACAAGGAACAAGACTCGAGTTAAAATAAATATTCTACCTCCCTTTATTTTTGCTTTTTTTGGTAGGAAAAGTCATTTGATGAACAAATCTTCATGTGCCACACAGTATCTCCTAAAATACATTTTAATGACTGTATTAAGCAATGGCTCCAGGCCAACAGGAGAAAGGCTTGTGCAGCACTTTCACTGACAGGGTACCTGAGTGCCCTTGAACACTTCTAAAGGTTCATGGCAGTCCTGGAGGTCAGGAGGGAAAGGCTGCGAGCAGCCGTTGTGCCAAGGTCCTTCTATACAGACCCTGTGTCTTTGATGTTCCCATTAATTCAGAAACTTCACTTAACACACAGACACCTTCAGAAACCTCCTCTTTTGAAAATCTGCAGTCGTTCATACACCACAAAGCTCAACAGTGAATTTCTGACTGGAAAATACATCTGTGATGAAGCGTAATTACTTTAAAGCAAACAACCTACAAGATGCCACAAGCTATGGGAGAACACGCTTTAAATGTCACTAATTTAATATTCAAGCTGTAAAGAAGTGAAATATGTTGAAAACAAGTATAAAGTGACACAAGTATTTTATATATTTATGAAATACCTCGCAATGTACTTATGGCATTTCTGTCTCATGAACGTTGTCACTGTAATGAATGTTGCATGATAAGATCTGCTAAATAAGCTGTTATTGCTGTACTTAGTAACAAAGTTTGCAAAAATTAAATCACTTGTGAGAAAGGGAGCGTGCTTTCCAGACGGGCATTGCTCCCATTGGATGCCTTTGGATGCACTTACCACATGAAGAGCATTCTAGCACACATGTTTTAAATAAAAAATGTCTTCATACTGAAAGGGAGAGCTGAATTTTTCGTTCTGCTGGAGGACAGAGGACACCTTCACGACCGCTGCACACACAACGTTACCAGCATGGCAGGCTGACAAAAACGCTGCACCGACACACACAACAGCTCCACCTCAAGCCCCACGTCAGGAAGCATGGCACTACGGACACTGGGATGGAACAGAGCTGAGTGAGTCACACAGAGCTGCACAGGCAGGTATTTGAGCATCATGCGTGCAAGAATCAATTCATAGCTCACCGTACCTCAGGAAAAAATGAGTTCTTTTTTGGTTTGCTTTTACTTCAGAGCTTATCATCCTGTTAAATATCTTGATATGGCTTTGAACAGTTCTGCCATATCCACATGTGGGCTAAGATAAACTGACCAATTTTTCTCTGAGTTTTCTGCGTTAAATCAGCAGAATTATTAAAAGTCTTACAATAATCTGAGCTCAGAATTCAGCCTCGCTGATCTCACTGTTATGTGAATACAATCTCCAATTCAATCCGGCATGAAGACCAATTTAAAGGTGTTGATGACAGAAAATGTAGATGGTGAAAACAAACCTTCATGTGTTGTTTACTCGAACTTCAGGAATGCAGAGCATTTAACCCTTGTTTTCATTAGACAAAACAGGATAAAGGAAACACAGGGCAGTGCTTACAAACTACAGTTTTAATTCATTTCTCCTCTTCCACACACATCCCAGGTACCCTTACAAGGTCAAAATAAGGCTCATCCTCTAACGACTTTCACAGCACATAATTGTGTATCCACACAAAACCCCAGCAAGGTGCAGGATCACCATTACCTATGAAAACCATGGCACTGCAGAGCATCGTGCCGTGGATCACAGGAGCTGCTCTCACACCCTGAGCGTCCACACTGCCTCTCATTAAATTCCAGCAGTTCTTCCTATGTCCAGCAAAAGCAGAGGTAGAGACATTTTAGGAGAATTTCATTTGCAAGAAGTGAGTCCCTTGCTAATACCAGAGAAAGGAATAAGAATGGTGAAGGATATCAAGCCTTAGTCTGAAAACAGCTGAAATGATGACACGAATTGGTACCTTCAAGACATGTGAGAAACCTTTCTTCAGTTTCTTTACTACAGATTTATGAATCTGGGCTCCTCAGTGGAGGTGAAGAATTTAGAGTTCCCCACCCCTAACTTGGTAATGGAAATGAGTCCAATTTGAACTTCTAGCTCCCTGACAATGGAGAATTTATAACGCAGAATTAGAATGTAATGTAAAATGCGGGCTGGATCATCCAATTAATCATTTTGTGATCTTAGTAAAAAAAAAACTATTAAGAAAATTGCTCATTCAAATGAATCATTACATTTCAATAAATGTTAGCTTTTATATTCCTCATTTAAGAGGGATCCGTACTTTTACCAGAAGTATTTGTCCAGAGTCACCTTTTCTCTAGAACAAGACTGCAGAGCTACCCCCAAATTAAATGTGTTCCCACAGACTAAAATAGCAAAGATAATTTTTAACGCAGAAAGAAAATTCTCAACCATTTCTTCTAATAAAATCTTTAAAACTCTCTTTCACTTGTGCCCATTTTTAAAATGCATTTATCTTGACTGCAACTGGATATAAAACTCTATATAAATGTAACTTTATAACAGCGCAGTAACCGCAGGTTTACCACAGCTAATACTCGGGTAGCAAGATGCCTTGGTACACAGATTAAATGACGAATTACAGTGCTTTCGTCCCTTGGTAACGACACAGAATGGTTCCTACTGTCAACATCATGAAACTCATCGCAATCTTCAATTCACATCCCAGTCGAATCTGAATTCACAACAAAAGGGATAAGAAGGTCAATGTACCAAGATAAACAAAGCAGAGTACGCCTGAACAGACACTGAATATTCCATTTCAAGCGTCCATCCTTGACAAGCAAGCTGCAATTGAGATTTACTTTTATGCATCAAGTCCTTTAGTTTGATCTCTGTAGCTGCACACACTTTCCCCTATTGTTTGAAGCATCATTTCAGAACATTCAGCACAAAAACACATAAAACACTATCAGAAAACACAGTTTCATTTTGTCAGAGCTGGTCTGAACCAAGGACACAGAGGATGCTCCGAGCAGCCGGACACAGCCACAGTTCAGGACCCCAGCTCCTTTTCTGCCCGGCAGCTGCCAATGCAAAGCACTGGAATGTCCCATGTTGGGGTTTGCATCTATTGCAGAAATAAGGTCTGCTATTAGAGAGAATAAACCCAGGTCTCAGTCTCTCTTCTGATGCTGCGTGGTCCAGACATGCACTAAACAGAGTTAAATTCGGAACATCTGCTGTGGTTGCAGGCAGCACCTCAGCCACATGCAGCCATCAGCCCTGTGAGATTTCTCCCACCTGTGCTTTGTCTTTTGTCTCAAGCAGAGTCTGACTGAAGGCAGACCTTCAGCCGAATGATGTGTCACTTCACTGGGCCACATTAGCTGCTGCAAGGACTGCTCACAACACGGATTCGGTATCTTTAAAAGGAGGGCTCTTGCTCTCCCACCTCTGATACTAATTTTCTCCTTCACGTTAGATTTAGCCATGTGTCAGGTAAGGCATTGGTTAACGTGCTCTCAAATATCCACTCCTTACGATAGGAACTCAACATGGTACAAAAACACATTATCTTTACAAAACAAGAAAAGGCAGAAATTGGCAGAACAGGGAAGACCAGGAACAGTTGCTGTGCTGCACCATCTGATGATAGGGCGGGAAATAAGGCTCAAGGAACACCTCAGGAGACACATAAATACCAAGGTAACATGACTGCACGCGTGACTGATCATTTCTCTCCCCAAAAACATCACCAGGACTGAAATCTAGCTCCTTCCCCTTCCTCCTCCTCATCCGAATGCTGTGCCATCAGACCAGCAGCAGCAAACACGGATTCTTCATAGGTAAGAGGCCAGAAAGGAGAACAACGCGTTCCCAGAAGGTCCGCAGAATAGCAAGTTAATAAATGATTCAGGGGACTGAACTGAAAACCACCACCTAGAAATTGGAAATCTGTGATGCCTGGCAAGTTGTAAAGAAAATCAGGTCGTCTTTGAATGACGTGAACAAGCATCAAATGCGTGTATGAAATGAGCATCACTACTAAATAGCAACCTCTTAGAGATGATAACCCCAAGAGCTTAAAGAATACAAATAGCTAATAATCTGTATAGTTTAAAATAGATATATTTTCTGTGCTATCTGAATAGCCACAACTTCCGTTAAAGGGGTATTTTTTGGTTTGGTTTGGCTTTTTTTGGGGAGGGGAGGTGTTGGTTGGGTTTTTTCCCCAGTTTCTACATTAAAAATGCTTTAGCGCATTGCTGCTTACATTAGGGAAGAAGAAGAGAGAGTAATCAGATCAAGATCAGATTTTTAACAGACTCAAACTGCTCAGGGATGAGGGATATTTTTACAGACCCATTCTCTTGTACATTACAACTGAGAGCGCAGGGCCATTTAGGTCATTAGAGCAGCATTTTCTACTCACCCAACGGTCTTTGGAGCTGCAGCGCCATTGATTTTCCATGGGACTCATCTTCCTCAGCCACTCCAGGGCTTTGGAAGACGTTGTCATTAAGCAGTAATCTAATCTTTGTTTTTCATGCACTGCTGCCAGCCCTCACTAGTGTAAGTCAAAACCATCCCGCCTGCTGGCTTAAAATAAAGACTTGAAACTCAACCATCCCATACAACTCTGATTTGCTAGAATCGATACTGACAGAAGACCACAAAAACCCACCTTGGAAAGCTGCTGGTTGCTGCTCAGTGAAGAGAAACAAATTACAGTAGTCAGAAAGGTGAATCCCCGTTAGTCACCCAGCCTGGGAACCACACTAAAAGCTCCATTTTGCCATACTTTTTATTTTAATAAACCCCTATCTTCAAGCATTAAGGTAGCATTTTGGACAATTAAAGTGCCACCTCAGATAGGCTAACTCGGCACAGAAATTTAGTCCTGCAGCCAGACCTGATCTGTTTGGATCTGTTTCAGGCTGATGAACTGTGTGTAGTACGACAGTAGTGAGTAAAACCCCCTTGCTCTGCTGATAACAATACCCGTAGCATCTTAGAGATCAGCATCTAAGCCACACAAAACAGCAACAACGACAGAAAAGTTAATAAAAAGTGCATTTCTCTACTTTTTGTGTTTTGGAGAAAATTTGCAGCAGCCCAGATTCTTTCTAGGTACATCTTGGATATCCCACGGCAACTTACTATTGAAAGATATTATCAGCATTTGAATAAAACCAGCAGACAAATGTGACAGAACTTACTCATAATAAGTAATAGGGACTCAAATGAGGACAAATCCCAGGATTTTTCAATACTCAGCTCTAGTTTTCATCTCCAGAAACTGCAGTTCCTGCTGGTGTGGGTGGGCCATGGCTCCCCTGCACCCAGTGCCCCGGCTGTGGCTCCTCTCGGCACCGTCCCCTTGGGCAGCAGGAGGTGTTTGGGATGGACCAGAACACGGCACCAGGCATTTGGAAGGATTTTTATTTTCCTGGAGGACTCTTCATCCCTGCCCACACTCCTCTGTTCTGTGAAAACATCATGTGTTTTCGTTTGGCTTATTTTGACAATCTTGGAAAACAAACCCAGTACTGTATTTGTTTAAAAGTGGACTTAACATATCTGCAGTACGGCACACATTTCTGCGATTATTCCTTGAATATCGTGTTTAAGGTCATCCTACCCCTAAAAAGTGTATAATCACACACCTCTGGTTGCAAAATGAGCTCCTCTCTCTCAGATTCCTGCAATTCTTGCTCTCTGGTAGGTCAGGTCATCGTCCTGCTCCTCACCTGCTTGGGAATCAACTCTTCCCTCACTCCCTTTCTACACTTGTTGGCGCATCTAGAGATGGACAAATGGTGCTTCCTAGTGAATACTGCGTATTATTCCTACCTATTTCACAAAAGCATAATAATAATATTACGAGGACTATTATGGCGAGGTTTAAGACCTCCACATTTGGCCAGATTTCAGCTGTGAAATGAACTAAACCAGAGAGAGCATCCATTGGACATCCATAGAGCAGCTTTTATGATGGGTCTGTCTCAGGACATCACGCACGTAGATTCACTCTCTCAAATCTGCTCCTGCAAGCAAGTTGTTTGAGATGCACTTCAAGCTGACGAGACCCAAAACCAATTGCCAGTTGATTTTTGGAGATTCACTTTAGCTGTGTTAGCTCCTGTTTATTCAATTTAAGATACATATTTTTTATTTTTAAGCAGCGCTTTGTAGTTTTTGTGATTGCTGGCAATTAATTTGTTCAGTGAAGAAAAAAAGGACACTTTCATGTAGTGCAATGTTTTTTAATTCTCTGCTGATGTGTGATTAAGTATTCTCTTTCACACAGAACAAAGAGACTCGTTTCTCTGCTATTTTCTTCTCTTTTGTTTTAGGAAGTACAGATGAATCCATTTTATCTTAACTTGATATTTCTAGTAAAACCAGATAAACATCATGAGATTAACATCATTGAACTGACGATTTGCTTTATAAAGTTTTTTAAAGTGTCATTTTTTTTTTGCCAAATTTGCAGATAAGCTGAGCACTACGTATTTTATGTAGACTTGTTTTGCCTGGCTGTGATAAATACTGTAAAGGAAGGTAAGGAAAGGAAATGAAAGGAAAGCATGGGCATAAGTTTGGTGTGAAGGTTTAAGTCTGAAGTCCAAAAGCACTTTGTATTCCACAAGGACCCACCAGTCAGGTCACCCCTATGTATTTTCACACTCAACCTTTTCCAGAAGTCAAAACTATTTTAGAGAAAGTAAGGAAGCACACAGCTAAATTACTTATTTTATGTCTAGTATAGCACAGCAAGAAAAAGCAGATATACCGAGTTTAAATTAGCAAAGATGAAACGAGTTCTCCTCCTGATCCCACATTTCAAGATATGAAAATCCATATAAAATTGAAGCTACAGTACTTAGAAATGATAGATGTCAGTTTAAGAAACAGGTTGAGTAAGCTCAAGGAACTGATTGCCATGGTTTGAATTCAAGTAACTGAAAAATAACTGTGATAACTGAAGAAGAAATCAAGACTGGAAAAGATCAGATGCCAGGTTATGGTCTGGTGCTACAAAAAAAATAAAAGAAAAGAAAAAGAAAGGCAATATTAAAGAGAAGGTTTGCAGTTGCAAGGTTAATAGAACAGAAATCAAATATTGAAAAGGCTCGATTATTGTTGGCAGCATTAACATTTCCAGCAGACTGCACCCCAAACCTGTATTTATCCAGGCATTTATGAGATTTTACTCCTGTCAAGGTGGGGGGGACAAAGTATTTTAAGGAACAAAGACTTTTTGGGAGCAAGAGAAGAACCTTGATAAGGACTTCAGATGCATACTGGCCCAAAAAGGCTAGCTCAAAACTGAGAAATGCCTATGCTAAATACATTATGCACGCAGACAAATATTCCAAGAGGAGAAGACAAACAAGTGCAATGTTGTGGAGAATAGCTTTGGAAATCCTGCAAACCCACCACCAATCCCTACCAAAGCCTTAAGAATCTGTCCTTTGTCGTGGTGGCAACTAAACAGAAGGGACTGTGACTGACAAAATGCGGTTGGTGAAATACAGTCTAATAGAACTTCTGAAAAGCAAATACGTACCACTGGATTTAATAAGCATCAACAGCCAAATGTTGTAAAATGTAAAAAAAACCAAGCAGGCAGACAAGTAGGGAATTATCTTTTCAATAATTTTTCATTCATTTGCTCCAACTATACAAAGAAAAAAGGCTTTAGGTAAAGCAAAACCTAGCAGCCTACACATCAAGGCGTACTTTCCGCTCACTTCTGCATACTTTCAATTACATTAGGTGGTCTCATTTTAAGAAAGGTACTAAATACCCTACAATTCCTACTTTGCTCAATCATTACAACAATAGTTCAGTTGAGTTGCAACTGGAAACCTGGCTGGTTTTTTTCTCCCATTTTAATAAGCTTTACAAATGGAAGTCTATTAAACAGCCTTTATAAAACAAATAGAGAAATCTCAGGGCATTTAAAGCATTGCCTCCTTTACAAGTGTGCTCAAAGGCTTCAGAAACCTTCACAGTGCTCAATAAAGAGATTAATGCTCTCTCTGCTCCTGCGCCGCTGGCTCTGCAGTAGAGGTGCATCCCCACAGAGAGGGCTGCAGGACGGGGCTGTGCGCTCTGCAGTCCCTGCTGGGCACAGGACAGGGGCTCTGCTCGCAGTCTCTAGCAGGAAGTTGATGGCAATGCCAAAACCTCAGCTGCTCCACAGCCTCAGTGTCCTTTGCACCAACAGAAGGAGGTGATGCACAAGCTGGGAAAAGCCGCGGTCACTCCATCACAACACCCCCAGGAGCAGAGCAGAGCACTGTGCCACTGCCCTGCGCGGGGCCAGTGAAGCCCATGGGTCAGCCTGAGGAGCAAGCAAAGGAACCCTGCGACAAGGGGCTGGTCTCACACCACAACAAGGAGTATTTTCACTTCTCGAGGAGCACTGGACAGTCAGACATCTTCCACAGGAGCACTGACTCGAGTAACCTACAAAGTGACACAGCCTTGGGTACCCCCTCGTGTTGTGGAGGTGGGGAAGGCACAGCACCGCTGGAGGTGTAAATGACTGAACTGCTCAGTAATTATCTGAAGAGGGGACTCTGACCTTTATTTTGCTAACTGTGTATTAGAAGAACTTCTCTGATTTTGACTGGAACAAATTAGACCATTTCCAGAAATAGTTCTTGACCTTGAGCACATGAACCTTGAAGGCAACTATGGCACAGCAAATAATTAACTAAGTGATCTATTACCAGATCATATATAGCATCCTTTAACGAGATGACACTCTACATATTCCGGCAGCAAATTCCTATTTTCCATGTCTGAGTTGTGCACAGATAAAAGCGAACATTAATAAGGGAACAGAAACCAGAGGCTCAGGTATCTGAACCATGAAGCAGAGAATAATGTAAATGGTTTCAATCTTTTGTTTCTGGCACCACGCCGTCTGGGCACACGGAGCTGTAATTGAAACCACGCAGTGTGTGCAGCGGGCTCATTACCGGCTCCGACTGAGGCGTCTCATGTGCTAACCATGTACTGAGGTTTTGCATCCTTAGGGTCAAGAACTCTTCACCTATTATTTGTTAGCAGATACGGGCTCTTATCCTTCTAGGAAATTAAAACTATCTCGTATTCAAGAGCCACAAATTGATTTCTGAGCACAACTCCCATGTGATACCGAGTGGCATGTCTAAGCATGCCATCTGTGAGGATGTTATATTCATAGACTTAAAAAGTAACGATGGGTTAAATAATTGATTTGTAATACTTTGCTACATGATAAATACTCAAGTTTACTGCAAATTCTTATTTGCTGAGTAACAGCTTTCCACCTCTAAAAAGAATGCATCCATTTTAGGATGAAGTTCTTTGCCTAGAAATAATTAATATATGATTTTAATATTAAGTATAATTTTAATTACGTCTGGAGGAGATACTATCTAAGCATCTCCTCTAATATGCCCTGAAATGAAACCCATATATTTTACACAACATATACAATTAAAGTCTGATAATGATATTTTTGTAGAATTTAACACAAACGTATCTAATTCATTAGGCTTTAGCCAGCTTAGAACCATTATAGAATTAAACTTTCATTTAGGAAATGCAGGCGAGAAGTCTGTTACTGCTCAAAATACCCCTCATCCCCTGAAGTGAGACACAGCCAGGTAAGCCGAAAGAACAGCAAACCATGAAGACACAGGCGTTTACAGTGCAGGAAAGCTGCGAGTCTTGACCTGACAAGAACAACTACTGCACTTCCAGCCCCAAATCTTGCTTTTTTCAGAAGTATAAATCATAAAAATATTTCAAACGCTTGGTGCATTTACTACTACTCTTAAACATTAGGCATTTAAACTCATTTATTCATGGGGGGAATAAGTTAAGCCCTTCACCTTAGGACGCAGTATTATTAACACGAGGTATTTTCACTTGTATTTATTTGTGGTGTGAACCTGGGCCGTGTTGCCTGAGAAACTCCTTTATTTAGCTATAAATGGCAGTAACTGCAATTCCTAGATATCAATGTATTGCCCTTTCGCAGGGGTTGATCCCATTTGTGTCTGCACATGTCTGACCACGAAGCTGCTCTGACGAACAGACATCGTTGTTTTGCCATTTATAGGTACAAGTCTTCTCAAAACAAGTAAAGACAGGAATATTCTAAAACGAAGGTGGTGGCTTTAGAAAAGCACCCATTCTATTCACACTAAATAAAAGCTAAGCTATAGCACAGGATCAGTGTAACATTTAAAACGATTCTGTGCAAACAGCAAGTTGTAGAGCTCCTCTGCACGATCCATTTCCTTCTGCAGCTTAGCAACATCAAGGCTATAACAGACACAAATTAATTGTGCCCGTGCTAATTTCCGTATGAGACGCTCATCCAAGTGCACTGGAACCACTCACATTTTAACCTGCACACACCCTCCATGCAGTAAGAAACGGTTACGGTGCAGCTCAGGGAAGCGCAGTGCTGCTGCGGGCCCTGTCAGCGGGAACCCCACTGTACCAGTAGTGCTGTCAGTGGGAGCAGCAGAAGCAGATGTTTCATGTTGATAAGCAGAGACCGGAAAATAAATTTCTAAGGCATTTTTTCGGTTTTCTTAATTTTCTCCACCATACCTGGCAATAACCGATCCAGTACATCTGCCACATGCAGCCTCTGCTCAGTGCAGACCTCCCTGGGGTTGGACTGGACGATCTCTCGAGGTCCCTTCCAACCCCTAATGTTCTGTGATTCTGTGATCCCCATCTCTTTCCATGAATCCAAATCAGCATCAGTCGTGCTAAATCACAAACCTCCTGCATTCAAAGCTCCTTCTCACTCCAACTGGGAACTCTCTCTTGCCGTCTGACAGAGGTATTTCACTTCTTTTGGTTGCCCTTTCTTACGGATTTAAGAGGGAAAGACTCAGCCTATGTCAGTGCTGTTGGTCACCACAGCTACAAAAATTCATGTACAATGGGAACCTACAATCTAAGGCATACATTGTCCTATTGCTAAAACATCTGACTTACTAAATGCTAATTCTGGTACAGTTCTACTGAACTGTAATTACACCCTGCCATCTTCACAGTATTTGTTAAATCCACCACAGCACGAATAGCCACAGCATTACAAACCAGAACTAAGGTCACCAAAACCTCACTGTGAAACCAAGCAAAGCAGGCAGGTTGGTACCAAAGCGACCCTAGTTTGATGGAACAGTTGATACTGGATGAGGCATCTGGAGGTCATCCAGTCCAAGCCCCAAATCAAAGCAGATCCAGTAAGACCTGGCTGCTCAGCCTGCCCAGCCAAGCTCTCAGCATCTCTGAGGATGGAGACTCCATATCCTCTCTGGGACCTACTGCAGCATTTGCCCATGTGGAACAAAACATATCCTCTATCAACCGAAATGTCTTGTGCTCCAACCCTGTCTGCTGCACCTGCACAGAAGTCTAACAATAAGATAAGTTATGTGTTCCTCCGTGGTTAAAATATTTGTAGTAGAAAAAATAATAAAAATCTATAAAACACACTCTGGAATTTATTGCCCTATAAAAGCTCTATAAAATTGCAATCATATCACTGCTAATTAAATATATATTAGGCTACAGAAATCAATGTAGTTAGAGAAGTAAATCAAAGGCAGACTGTAGCTCACCGATCACAGAGAACACAGCTTGCTAGAAATGTAAGGACTGCTGAATGCTGTCAGGCTTCTCAAGACGCTTCCTCGTCATCAGGCTGCGAGTTTTGTGAGGCCAGAAAATATTTAATGTTTATTAAAATTTAGTTGCAGACGAGTGTTAATAAGTAAAATGTTATTTTAAGAAGTACAATTTATTTAATGAATTGAATTACTAGGATAAAAATGACAGCTGTTAAAGGACATCAGGGACAAGTTTTTAACACTAAACTAAACACTAGAACTGCATAACCTACATTGCCAAAACCTTCATGAGTAACGCTGGTAAAAGGTGGCTGCTGTTTTAAATTGTGTATTTAGATGTCTGCATCACTGTCGCTGTAGCTGTGCAGCCTCTTCCCAGCCACTGACCACTGCAATATCTGCCCACCCTAAAACGGCCACGTGTACAGACCAGTAACTCCCGCTCTGCCGCACCAGTTTACATTGCCTGGGAAGAAAGAAGCAGCTTTGGAATAACGGCACTGGGTAGAGCTGCCCCTGACAGAGACCGTTCTGGAGAAAAGGGGAATTCACACGAACAGGTTAATGCAGGTGAGTCACTGCACATGAACAACTCAAGTATGGGGACGAGCGGGGTAAAATCATCTGAAGCACATCCATGGTGTGGCAATCTTCATTTTGGAAACAGTTCAATTGTAGTGGGAGTCTGAAATTCCTGTTTGCATCTGACGCTGTACAAAAATCACTGTGAAGTCCTGTGAAAATCTTACCTTGGTGTAAGCCTTTAAATCTGAAACATTAGGTGGCCTTGGTTTCGTATCTTCTGGTACAGGATGTTAAAAAAAACCCCAAAAACGTCCAAGTCACTGATGAAGCCTTCTGTACCTATTATTTGTATTTCAAGTGACAAAATGCAAACCCAAACCAAACAGACCTCCAGCAATGAAAAACAGCGTGAGCCTAGCGCTGTCTGTAAGACCCATGCCTGCAGGTATAAACTGGTGTGCTGCAGTAACTTCATGACCACGCATTAAAAACAAGGTATCTTTCCATCTGGATGCAAATGAATCATTTAAATACCATTAAGATTCTAAACTTAGTGATTTCTATATACAAAGCTTCTAATCTCCTTTCCTTTCTCTTCACCGATTCAACCTTTGTGGTATTTCTGACTGGTAAAACACTTGCAATTGTTTGAACCAACTAATGGCTTAGGGTTTCCTGAAGGTCATCACCCTGCTTTACACACATGGCTGCATTACACATCTCAGAGCTAAAAGCACCGATATTACCTGCTGAGTTCAGTATCCTTTCCAGCAGGGACTGCAAATCACCACCCGCAGCAGCGCCTTCCTTCCACTGTGACACTGCCCTGAATGCCAGACCCCACTGCCCCGCTGCCAAACCCACACACCCATCCCCAGGGCACTGCTTTCCCATGGCCTGAGCTCAGACCCAGCCCAGGGCTCTGCCCTGAGCAAAGCCCCACAGATGTGGTGCAGTCCCCATCCCTGGAGGTGTCCAAAAAACATGAGGATGTGGCACTGGGGGACATGGTGGGGTTGGGTTGAGGGCTGGACCTGATGATCTCAGGGGTCTTTTCCAGCCTTAATGACTCTGTGATTCTATTCTGTGACTCTAGTCTTACCACAGTAAACTGAGAATAACAAAAAAAGATCCCGGGGTTCAAACCCACAGATATTTGCAAAACTGCAGGGCAGATCCAGCCCCTGACGTGATCACTGCCAAAAAGGTACATCAGGATTAGCTCCATCATACTCAGAGATGGCAGCTTCTGCCTTTTCCCCCGTGGTAATGTTCCTGTGGCTATTGCTCCCACAGCACGCTGCCCGGGAGACAAGCAAGGAGAGAATGAGAAAAGAGAAGAAGAAGGAAAAGCACAAACTTCGCCAAACCTGCCTGGCTCAGACGCGAGATGAAGCAGCCATCTCCCATAGCTACACTTGACTGCAACCCATCACAGAAGGAAAACACAACAGGCAAAGAAGCTGCAGCTGTTACTTGAAAAGATGTACAGAGAAATGCTGCCAAAGTTATTTCCAAAAGTATCACAAACCTGAACATCCCAGGAACGCTGAGTGTCTGCAATGCTGTATGTAAGGGAGATAAGAAATGCCATTATGTATGTTTATCTGCCTGCACAAAACAGGAAAGTGTAAATATTCATCCTCGCTCTCACAAAAAAGAACCAAACAAAAACCCCACAACTTTTAGCAGCTGCTGTGAGGACAAATGACGAAGTAGCAGCAGCCCCTGTCTGAGGGCCAGCTCTCCTTCAGGGAGTCTTGTAGGGTGCTGGAAGAGCTGCAAACCTTCACTTCAGAGCTCCTTCCAATGCATTATTTAGTGTGACGTGTTAAATGCATAACAGAAATGCAGAGTCATAAACACAGGCAGAAGGCAACAAAAAATGCATACATATAAATTATACTAAAATTTCCTGCGTCATTGTACTACAAAGTATAAGTTTAAGACATTCTTGTGATGACAGCCAGGAGGGTTAACCTCTCACGTATTCTCCAGATGCAAGAATATCTTGTTGAACACAGAGTCATCCAGAATGACAGCACTAAAGACATGAAACGCTGCTGCTGATCACAGCACAGCGTTAAACCTGCACACTCCAACCACGGCTGAGCTGGTCCACGGCGCTGATGTGGTAACACCAACCCATCTCTGCTGCGGGAGCCACTGCACCACCACGGCAGGGCCAGAGCTTCAGTCGCCTGTGGGCGAACCGAACAGATCTAAATCATGTTGAGCTCCTTTCCCTCTTAGAAATGAACAGTAAGGAAGGTGATGAGTTATTTTACCTTCACCAGCAGCATTAACACCCTCTAATACTAACAGTGCACCTCGGAGTCTGAGCAGCTGAAGAAAGAAATATATTCACATTATGCTGAATTCTCAGGGAACAAGGCTCTCATTTTGAGTCATTATTAACCTAACAGACCATCAAATGCAAATACTTTGAAATGATTCAATTAATGCTTTAACAATTACAGCTTTTCTTAATAAACACATCCACGCTGTCTACAGATTATTTGGGAACAAAAAAGAAGAAAAAGCAGCTCAGTTGCGTCTTCTCAAGCAGACTGGTTTCAGTAAAGGATAATGCAGCCAGAGCAGTGTTTCAGATGGGGATGCCTCTGCACAAAGGAAGCTGGAAGGAGCACTCTGCGTACCCAGGACCATTAACCAGCCTCACCAAACCTGGTGCAACCTCACTTAGTCTGATTTATCGTCCTTCTGGCCATAAGGAATCTGAGAAATAAGATACCATTAGTTTTGCTGTTTCCTGAGCTGGGTGCATGCAGACTGCTGATGAACACCAGGACCAGCATCCTCGAACCCCTTCAGCTCTGTCGCTCGGGAGGGTGACACCATAACTGATGATAAACCAACGCTGGAACATTTCCGTTCATGGAAGTCAATTTAAAACCCTGAAATGTGCAGCGTTTCTGAGCCTTGAGAAAATTAAACTTTGCTTTGGTTTCAAAAGATTTGGCTTTGATACCAGCAAAAGGTAATATGGTAAATAAATGGAAAAACGCGGAGCTATTTGAAGTGCAGCAGCTTCTCCAAGAGAAATCTCTGCAGCATTTCTGTCTTGGTGGGAAGGCAGCACCATGGGCTGGGGGAACAAGGTTTCATGGGCAGGAAAGGGCAGTCACTGCAAACAGAACGGCTTTTCTCTCTGCACCTCTCTCATCCTGAACTTAACTTCTGAAATTAACTGTACTCGTGTGTCTGAGGGAAGAAAAAGGAAAAAAAGCACAAAAAAACAGGCTAGTGGGGGGCTTAAAATGAAGCTGTAAGATTTAACCGGTATTAAAACTGAGTTGGGAGCTAATCAATACCCAATAAATTCATTTTGGTGGCAAACTAGTCAAGTTACAGGCTATTAAAGGATTTCTCTCCTCTCACGAATTGATGTCTCACTGCTGTAAGAATTTCTGCAGTGCTTTATTCAAAAATTCAATTAACCCTTTGATGAATGAAACAGTAATTTGTTGTACGGCTCTGACAGGCAAAGCTGTTATAGACTTAACTAACACCTATAATGGACCTTTTTTAAATTATAAAGAGCTTTCAATTTAATTTTATTTTGAGGATCAATCTCTTTTCTCCCCATTTTGCCTGATATCGCACCAGTGCTGATGAGGTGACATTAACTTCCATGAGAGGGAATTAATAACCCTGGTAAGATTGGCCTTTATGGCACCAGCTCCATAGACCCCGACTCCTCTGTCCCTTACCCGGTGTGAGCACCCCCCCGGCCACAGCACAGCCTGCGTGGGGACAGGAGTTGCCATCGCTTTGACCCAGAAATCATAACAACCATTGCTCTTCCCCAAAATTACAACTGCGGCTACATCCACAGCGAAGAGGAAGTTTCATGCAACCATTGATCAGTGCTGTCTGCATCGTCGCTGCTAAAACCTTGGGAGCTACACCACATTTTGTATTCAGAGGCACTTTATCCTGTACCACTGCATTTTTAAATGATAATTTAAAATCGACACCATTATTCTTCATGACAGAAACAGTTCATGATATTACATGAATATTAACACTGCAATAAAGTATCTGCATTTTGACAAGGTACAGCATAAAATTTTAAGTTATTAAAATAATCTGAATCAGAATTTTTCCTTAAAGTACATAAAGTTCCTGATATAAGTTATTTCAGGATGTATGTTGGTTCCTTAACCTTCCTCTCCTCATGTCCTACGACCAACAACGCACGCATGTTGGGGGGCGTGTGCGTGTGAACGTTATTGTAAGACTTCAAGAATCTGAGAGGAGAATGTTTGTCACCTATGAAAAGCAGCACCAATAATTACCCAATGAATTCAGAAATCAGCTCCAGCAGGGAGGTCTTTGAGACTCCTGCTGGTATTGGTCATCTGAGGAATAACGATTTATTGCTCTGCAGTGCATGCTTACTTAGGCGGATACGATTTTCCACTAAGAAATCAAAACAAAGTAAGAAGCCCAAACATTTGCATGGTTCCTTCAAAGAGACTGAGAAATAAATTGAATACTAACAAGTCTGTTTAGCACAGCTGATTTAGTCTGTGTCCATGAAGTGTGAAACATGCAAAACCCCAAGCAGCCAAGTTAACTTTACATGTTTTTTGTAAATGGGTTAAGAAAGAAGTGTTCTGCTGCACAAAATTAGAGGGAAGCTCTGTAACACTCATTTCTTGAGGACATTCTTAATGCTTGCTATTACTTATTTTAACCTCCATTCACAACTTCATTCACTTGATTTACAGCACATGTGAAATTTTAAATCAACTCTGATGGCTTAAGAGGAAAAAAAAAAGAAAAATGTCAACTATATATATATTTGAGGACTGGATCTGAAAATGGGCATTAGCATATGCAGGAAATGTGGCCAGGTAACGGGGTGACACAGAACAAAAGAATATGCAGCGCTATACCCCACGGATCCATCATAAACAGGACTGCGAGATGGAGCTACTCCAAAGAGAAGTGGAAAGCCCCAAGGAAGTATTAGTTGAGGTTTTTTTCAGAGTACTACAAGACCTGCCTGGTCACACACTCGATCCCAGGATGTCGTGCATCATGGACAGGTCTCAATCACTACCGGGGCAGAATTCCTTGCAACCAGCACCCTAAAACCCAACCTCCACCATCCCCAAAACCCCACGGTAATAATAACTGAGGAGAGCCCTTCAAGACACCGAGTGAACATTAAACCAGTCAAAACCGAATGCGCTCCTGTTGTGAACAAGAGTTTTTTGGCACCATGAGATGAGGGTCAAGAGCTGCCGTCCTGTGCCAGGAGCCAGACCCGTCCCTCTCCTGCTGTGTCCTACACATGAGCAACGCCATCCCCAGAGCTGCTTCACTTCAGCCCAACACAATACCCCCACGGTTCCTGTTTTATCTATAAAATGCACATTTGAACCAATAAAGTAAGATTTCAAGAAAAAAAGCAACATATTGTGCTATTTCTATAATTTTATGTGGTCAGCCTACATGGTAATAACATAACCCCAACTCTTTTTCCTTTGAAGCCAATCTGCCTGTTCTTGGTTTTTATTTAAAATAAAAGGAAATCCAAAAGCATTGTCTTAATGGCAATGTTTGGATTAAAGAGACTTTAATAAATAAAGGAAAACCTTCTAAACCTTTGCCTGCAGATGTGATTGAACATTCTTAGAGTCGGCAGCATTAACAGTTCTAGAATTGTACGGTGCTGTCAGATGCTGCAGCCGGTTGTTGTTGGCTATTTAAGAAAATGTAAATCTGAACGCATCCTGACAATATGATGCTCTCTTACAACTCTTATGTTTCTTACAAGTTCCAGCTGGGAAATTATAACTGGAAGACATCTGTCCTTATATCTTACATTCCGAAAATCTATAAAGGACAAGCTTTTTATCAGACTGGTGGGAGTTTTTTGTTGAAAATGTAATTCCTCAGATAATCAATTATCTGTCCAATTAGACAGCTTTCTGAATAAATCCATCTTTTCCAAAAAGGGAATGACAACTCCTCAGCCTCCCACTAATATCCTACAAATATCCTAATCAGCTTCCTGCAGTCAGACACGCTCTGCGAAGCAAAAGCCTGATTGGGGCTCCTTGTAATTGTGAGCCTAACTTCATCTAATAGCTCTCGCTAAGTAATAAGCTTACCAGATATCACAGGGAAATTATGGCACCAAGT
This sequence comes from Mesitornis unicolor, assembly GCF_000695765.1. Taxonomy (NCBI): domain Eukaryota; kingdom Metazoa; phylum Chordata; class Aves; order Mesitornithiformes; family Mesitornithidae; genus Mesitornis; species Mesitornis unicolor. The sequence goes on from NW_010209036.1 coordinate 58,132, forward strand.
TGAATACATACTTTGTACTGCTCCTGAATGAATATGAATGCCTGTTTAACTTCACTTAGCACTTGATCCCGGCTCCATTCAGCTCACAGAAGAAAAACAGTCCTTGATATTAATGCAGCAGAATCACTCTGGTAGGCGCAGAACCCACTCCATTTCTACAGCACACTCAGTTAAGAGCGTTTAACTCTCGTTAAACAGATGTCCATGCACTCCCAGAATCGGGTTTAAATATTTGAAATTCAAGGGCCAAATATGACACGGGGAAACATCGCTTCCCTCTGCTCCAGCTGCCGCGCAGCCCTGGACAGGGTTGGGTCGAGAACTCGGGACCCTTCTCACCCAGGGCTCTGCTCCGCCTCTGAGCCACCGCGCTGCGGACTGGGGCTGCTCTGCTCCGCCTCCACCCGCAGGGGGCAGTAAAGCGCCGCAGGAGGAGACGTGACCTCAGGTGACCTCCAGCCACTCCTCCTGCTCTGGAATGTTCTGTGATTCCCTAACGCTGACTGCAGCCCGGGACACACCGTGTCCTCCTAAAACGTCGGTAAAGAGACCTAGACAGCTCCTACTGTGACCCCACACAGGAGAACTAACCCTTACAAGGCTGGAACATAACCACGCATTTGGAAATCTCGTTTGTTTAATTAATGCAGTCCCCGTAAGATAATTCTCTGGAAAGTCCATTTCTGCCATAAAATTTTTACCTTTCCAACTGAGATGTGAACAATGGGGAATGAATTTAATTCTGCTCAGCTGTATCACAGGTTCCCTGTCTTTTCCTCTCCTCAGTTAAAACTGCATACATGAGAGAAACTCGCAAGTTAAAAGGTTTGTGATGCTCATTTCAGCTTTAAAATTCACCAGAGAAGGAGTTTTTCTGCTGTACAACTACCTTCAAGTTCTTCCAGGCATTTTTACAAAATCGAAATCTTGCTAAACATCACAGTCCGATGTTAGGTACTTGTACTCCATCAGTAATTTCACTTTCAGCGGTCAAACAGCAAAGTCAACCAATTGCTACTTTGTTCCACTTCCTCAGAAGAGATGAAAAAAATATTGCAGTGGTAAGCACGAAAAACCAGCATTTGAATTTTAACTGGAACTAGTAAGGTCAAAACGATCCGTGCTCACGCAGCCAAGTCCGGTAACGAGGGGTGCGCGGTGACATTGGGCAAGTCTTCCAAGAGGTAATGAATACCAAGGGGCACACAGATACATTGATGCTGATAATTTGATGGAGAATTTAAAAGAGATTAGGTTGGTGGCACGCTCCTGAGGGAACCATGACTAAGATAAGAAGTACGAGCTATGAGACTTTATTTCTGAGAATTACTCAGAAAATAAATAAATAAGCAGGCACGGAAGTGTTGATGAGTGGTTTACGGAGACTTAATACGTGCCGTGTAAACCTTGAGGGAGAGGTAAAAAAGAAAGTCCAAGAAATAATGGATTTCCAGGCAAAAATAAGATCTAATGAAAACAGGTGAATAAAAAGTCCAAAGAGAGGTGGTGGAAGCGGAAGCAAGATGATTCAAGTGAACTACAGAAACCCAGCAAACTGTAAATAACACATGTAAACCATCACGAAGAGAGATCCACTGAAGTCCTCGGTATCTAAATGTCATTGTTCTATTTTTAGGTGCCTGGTATTTGACACAAAATACAACCTGTACTAATTGATATTTAACTACTGTATTCAATTTGTAAACATGATCCAAAGGAAAAGAGGAGACAAATGCTTTACAGACATTAAGGCGATGGTGCTGGCAAGGACAGTGATGAAAATTGGAAGGGTTCAGTTTCCGTCCTCCGAGACAGCGCACTGCACACATCAGCCCCTCGCTCCCTGTCTCGCTGATTTGCATCAGCACGATAATTGACAGCTCGTTAGCAGCTTATTAGGGACTCAGGAACCCTGCACCAAACACCGCACACAAAACAACAGGGTGGACAGGGACGCTGGGCACCGATTCCACTTTAACAACCCCAACTGAAACCCACAGGTCAAAAACTGCGTCTTGACCGCGTAAGAAATAATTATGCCTGGGGTGGGACTAGAAAATCAGCAGATAGAGCAGTAAGATACAAGAACAGCCAGCCCAGGCCACAGCAATGGTCCATCCATCCATCCAGTTTCATCCCACAGCAGCAAGGCCGGGACAGCTCCCGCACCCCCTCTCAGCCCCAGGCCATCTACAGCTCTGGGGACGTAAAATAGCTAAACAAATTAATATGTAAGCCACAACTCTGATTTTTCTGCATTTCTAAATAAAATGTAGTTTCAACATGGCCTTACTGCAGTCTAGGATGGAAAACGTCTGTTAGCATGAACTGCAACATATCACATGAAAGACAATAACAGCATCATAACACGCAGAGAAAGCTATTTGTATTTTCTGGTGAGGGAGTACAGAGCTCCTGAATGTTGTCCTTACTTATCTTAGGATGAAAGCCGCATTATAAGCTCATTTCAGTTGAACAAATCTCTCTGGGCTCCCTGCTGAGCACGGCATTTAAACTTTAAAGCTGAAGGCATTCGTTTTCCTTTGCTGACGGTGAAAACCTTCCTGCGTGGCTCTCGATGCACACGCGGCCGTTCGCCGCGGTCCGGGACGCACGACGGCGTTGAGCTGCTGACGGCGGTCGCCGCGGTGCGCACACATCAAAGGCAGCCACCGCCACGGGCGGCCAGAGGGGCCTCTTCAGCGCCGCTGCTCGGGTCGAAGTGCTCTTCAGGTTCCCAGTACGGAACACAGCGACAAATACGGTGGGCAGCGTTTTTCACATCGTTCAGGCTCGCTGTTATTTCTGGGGAGTCTTTGGCAAGGAGGGGCAGGCACTGCAGAGCTGATGGGCCCTTCTCTGGGCAAGGCGCGAGGTTTTCATCAATACGGACATGGTGCCTGGTACGGAGCCACGGTTCCTGTCTGACACTGCCCGTGCTCCCAACAGCTTCTGCAAACAAAGCTTTCTTGGCTTTCTTTTTAAACAAAATAATCTTCTACTCATTCCAGATGGTAATCTCTGTCTATGAAAAGTTGCAGTCAAACACAAACACTGCACACCACAAAAGGGACCAAGCACTTTTGTATATACACTCATAAGCAAGATCTTAAGCGCTTATCTTCTTATGTACTGGGTGAGTCAGAGATCAGAGCTGGAGTTCAATCACTGTAGTGCACCCAAGTGTAACACAGCCCCAGAACAAACACCCAATGCAGAAAAACTCCCTGCCACATACAGCAAAGCAAATAATAATAATGAAAAAACTCATCTCGTATCTCTTCAGTTTTACTCTGCTTCAACGTTGGATCTGGTCCTACAACTCACTGCTAAAATCAACTGAAGTTTGCCTTGTTTTACAAGCACAGCTTTTCATCATCTGTTGTCAGAAAAAGCTTCTTCTATTGTAATAGCAAAATAAAATTAGCATCCATGACTCAAACACAAGATTTGAAGTGAACCTAATAATGAAACGAGGCCAGAAAATCTTAAGCAGAAGGAACAACCCATTCTTCACGAAAAACAAAACAAAACAAAACAACACAACCAAAAATGAGCTTCAACTGTGGTAAAAGCACTCAATTTAAACATTAAGAAAAGCTTCCTAATGACAAAGACAGCAAACCGGAGACAGAGCTGACCAGGAGTGGTGGAGTCTTCATCACATGAATAAACTGATGGGCTTTGCTATGGACTACATCATTTTTAGAGGTCTACTTCAGACCACAGGTACGCTTCCCTAATGTCAAATTAGCATGTGAAATTGTTTTATGAAAATGAAAAACTGTATTGTATTTGTTCTTAAAGCTGCCTAAGGACACGCACAGAGACAAACCTGCAGGAGCAGACACAGCTCTGCTATCGAGGGGCCAGGCAGCAAACACAGGAGTCTGAAGAACCATTTCCAGCACCTATGCACTGGGAAGTGATCCCAGGGGGGATCCAAAATTATGTGGTGGCTACCTGTAAATTAAGAATTCCTTCTACAGCTCATCAACTGCTAAAAATACAACAGAGTATTTCATGTTTTCCCTTTTACGAGGTTTTTACTGACATAACCAAGACGAACAAAATGACTCAACACTCCACTTTCTAAAGCTCTAGAATTTCAGTCTTATGTTCAGCAAAGATTAAATATCCATGGTACTACCGATACATCATTTATTAGGCTCAAAAGAATGAGTTAGTTATTCAATCTGTTGCCTTTTGGTGTGGTCTGCTTGCTTTTATATGCTAGTTACTGCTTTGAAAATGTATTCGTAGAATTGGTTTTAAAAATTAAGAATATTACAGAGAGAGCCAACCTGCAATATGGTAAATTCAAATTCAAGTGTCCAACAACAAGCAGGGCATGATGAAAAGAGGGGCAACTGCCACAACGCTGGCCCCAAGGCAATTTTTATACCTAGTATAATACCGGCAATTTGATGGTCCTTGGCAATCTTTATTTTACTCACAAATAAAGGCTAAATAAGACATTTTGAATAGCCTCAAACCAGTCGTAAGAATAAAATCCAGCTGTATTTTATTATTATTTTATTTCCACTGTCCTCCCAAAAAGGCCCTGCTGCCGTACCAGAACTGGTGGTGCTCTGGAACTACTGAAATTGTGACACGGGATGGCATTCACCTTTATCCTACCCTAAGCAACACTATTTTCTAGGACTGTAAAGGACCTGCACTCCTATACTGTGTGCTATCCCACCATAATCTACTGAAGAGACCCGGTGCAGCCACGGGAAAACCAACCCTTGCTGTGCTCGGTCTCTGCAAATCCCCCAGTGCGCGCAGTGGAACAGAGCCCTCGGTTTCTTTACCGCTGGCACTGCAAACCCCCCTTGTTCACTGCACACACATCCCTCAACTTCTGTCAAAAGCAAGAACAAATTTCCTAACCAAAACTGAAAAGTCCTTGGCTTTTCAAATGACTATAAATTGCATGGCTAAGTGCATATGGCCACAGGGCTGTCACAGTTACTTTTCCTGACAATTCATCATAGCATACTAATTCTGTAATATCATTACTGTGTCTCTTCTCACTGTACTGATCCAGCCAGTTAATTTAATCAACTAATAATAGATTCAGAAATGGATGCAAAGGGCCCTAGCACTTCAAATTACATTACTAGAGATGAACAGCAGTGAAAGCAGCGTACTTTGTACTTGCCATGAAATATAACCCCAGCAAGTTAAATTCTTCTAGGAAGTTGGAGATTTTCCTCTAAAAGGAAAAGAAAAAACATTTGGAGAAGTTTGGAACAGGTCTTTCTCAATAAGATTAAAAAAGCAGTTTATTTCACACTAAGCATAACGTACAATTACACTGCATCAATTTGAAAAAAATATAACCAACTATTTACTCAATTATCATGATTACTGTAGGTAACTTTCAAAGTAAAAAACCACTGCGGGAAAGAAGTATATATCTGTAGTCGAAGCTAACGGCAAAGTGAGCCGCTCAAACACGGACAATTAATTTTATTAAATTTTAATCTTCTCTCAAAACGTCAATGGTCATTAAAAACATTATACTCTACCACCTCAGTCCATTTTGCATGTCATGAAGACTAATGCTTAGACCTTTTTGATAAAAAAGTGATCAAAAATGTAAGCAAAAACTGAAATGCATCCAATTTCTGCTTTTGAAAGAGACGACCCCATGAAATTTCAAGTACCCGACACAGACTGATCTGATCTCTGCTCCATTCAGCGACGTAATCAATGTCACCCAAGGTCCCACCTTGGGAGGTGCCATATATATTCATACATCTATTTTTATATATACGTACATACATGTGTGTGCATCTGACACAAACAAGTGTATGTCCAAAGTAGCTGCACCCCTCATCAGCAACACATTTTTGCTGTGGACCACGGAGGCGTAGAAAGGGACAAGGAGGCCCCGCATGCGCTGGGAGGGAAGTGGCTCAACAGCCACAATTTCAACCCCCGCTCAGAATTTCCTGCTCCAGATTAAATCTAGATGAATTGCCAATGCCAATCCAATTAATCTTTTGGGGAGCTTAGACTAAAGTCAATTAATCTCTTCACTTGCTGAGGCGTTTTGTGTGTTGGGGCCTAAAACAAGGCAGAAGTGTGTTTCCTGATGTAAACAGAGTTAATTTTGGCAAAACTCAGCGAGCGAGGGTGATAGAGATTTATAGACTTACTCTCTGGCCATGATTCAGGAAGGCAAATGTTTAACGTTTTAAAAGCGATTAGAGGCCTCCAAAACACAATGAATCTTCTCCACCTGCCAAAACCCTCTCCTGCAATGAGGATGCCTGAGCTCAGAGCCACGTTCGGGCCTCACTAAACACCTACTCCTTACCACACACCAAGCAGAGGTCACCACGTATGTCCCCTTTAAGGTGCCCACCGTCACCGTTCCTAAGCGCGGTTCAAATGGTGCCTACCCTAGGCTAAAAGCACAGCATCTGCTCCAGTACCACAATCCAACCAAACAAATAATTTTCCTTTCATCAATATACAACAGCTTTGTTCATTACTGGGAAACGTTAGGTGATGAAGTATTGAGTGCTATGCATTTTACGCCTAAATCAATGTACTGTCATGCAGTTATGCCACCTAATGTGTTTTTAAGCCATGTGCTGCAGAAATCAATGTGGTTCTTATTTGATATTCAGTGTTAAGTTCAGCCTCATAAATTTAGAACTGCACTCTGTTATTTTGATGGTTATGTATTAACCATGTCCTGTAAGTTTTATGATTTTCTATTCAGAGGTGCAGTAAATCACGTCACTTATACACAAATGGCATACGGCGGCTTTATTTTCAGTGTCCATTCTGGAAGAGAAAAAAAGGATGATTCATTTGACCTACTGGGGAAGAAAAATACAGTATATCAGATAAATTTCAGAAGGTGCATCAGTAACAAAATTAGGTTTCATAAAATTTAACTGAGGCTTTTCTGAGACAAACTGATTTGCAGCAGATAAATGTGTTTGATATACTTCATCTCACCAATATTTCACACTGGAACAGGCACACAACCGTTGATCATTCCTCGTATCGCATCTAGCAGGTGCTGTGCTATTGTCTAGAAATCAAATGCTACACTGTAAGTATTTTTTCTGAAAAATTTATATTGGTATACAGAATAAAACCCAAGCCCTCGAATATATTTTAATAATGGAAAAACTTATCTTACTTCGTTACTTCTTTGAAGTCTCTACACAAACTTTCTCTTGTACAAGAAGCCAGCAATGAAAAGCACCAGCAAAACCAGTGCTCTGCAAGGTACGCTTCTTGTGAGTGGAAGCCTTTCTTTCCTTCCAAACCGCAATTTAATTTATTGCCACGAAACAAAGCACAGGTTCCTAGATCACATGGCAATATAAAGATTTTTGCTTGGTTATTAAATACGGCTTCTCTTCAACATTTTATATCTCTGTTTTTGTAAACAATGGTAATGTCACTGCTTATTGACCATTTTTCAAAGCCACTGTAATCCACTGTTAATTTGGGAACTGTTTTTCCTTCCCCACTGTACTGGTTCTGCCCGAGATGGAGTTCACGTTCTCCAGAACAGCTCCTGTGACGCTGTGTTGTCCACGCTGGGAGCTGTGGCCAAAGCAGCACTGATAACACGGGGAGGTTTGGGTTGGTAATGCGGGGATGCTCACGTAGCGTCAAGGCCTCTTCTGCCACTCACCGCACTCTGCCAGCGAGCAGGCTGGGGGTGCCCAAGATTTTGGGAGGGTACACAAGTGGGACAGCTGACCACAACTGACCCAAGGGATGTCCCACACCGTATGACACCATGCTTAAAGTGTAAATCTGGGGGGTGAAGGAGGAAAGGAGCACGTTCAGAGGGATGGCGTTTGACCTCACCTACCACCCAACTGACCTCACTGACCACTGGGCAGGTGAGCTGCTTCATCTGCCTGCACCTTTGACACTGACTTGGTTTCAGTTTGGAACTTGTTTCACTGGTTGCTTCTGTTAATAAATAGAGTTATTGCACAGGTCTAATTGGGGTGACTTAAGAATCACAAATAAGGTGACTTTCATGTGGCCCTTTTAGAGTTAGGCAATGAAAATTTACTCTGTCTGCCTCTGTAGCCTTTGCCTACGCACTCAGCAATTCCCACGTCCAGGTCCTGCTGCAATGGATTCTTTCAGTCCGACTTCTAGCAGCTGAAACTGCAACCACCCTGTGGTAGGAGATTTATTATTAAGGCTATTCTGAATTTACTGTACAGTTAAAATACAGTTTATGCTATGCATTATTAAAAGACATTATGACATTTGCTTTTTCGTGCCTCTGCTAGCAAATCATCATCATCTGGTGCTAGGAATTAAACCCAAATTCTCCTGGGGCAGGGTCTGTGCTGGAAGATGCCCCAGTGCAGAGAGCTCTGCAGCTCTGCAAGGGCCCTGGGTCTCTTCCTCTTGAAACAGCCACAGACTCCTGGGTGCTATGAACACACAGAGAAACCAAACCAACTGCTGAGAAATTCCAAATGACTGATAGGAAATATAATCACACTCAAATTAGCTGTTACAGAGTTTACTATATATATATATACAGTGGTACTTGTCTTCTATTACAGTATTTTTTTCTAAGACCCGACATGCTGGCAAGCAAAATTAGATGCTGTTATCTTCCAATTTTTACTCTAAACCTGATTTACTCTGTACAAACCACATATAGATTTGTATTTTGACAGTGAGAAGTGGGAAATATTTATAGTTAAAGAGAAGGAGAAAAGAGAGAGTGCTGCGAAGTATGTTGCACAACAATTATCTGTTCTAAACGAGAAATGTTTGTATTCACGGTGTCTGGGAAGCTGAAGGAGTTCACTGTCACCGCAGTTCCGGGAAAGGATTCCCCAGAACTGAAGCACCTTTGGCTGCCCGCAGCCCCCAGAGCAGTACCATGAGGACTGCGACAACTCTCCTTGAAGAAAAACTTGATTTTATTTAACAGCTGAGGTCAATGTCCAGCCAGAAGTCGTTTCACAGAGACACAAAAACAATACAGAGGGCGAGGGTGGAAGAGAGCGACCAGAACATGGAAAAATAACTGCATTAAAAGCATTAACCTACGAGGTCCATTTGTCCCGGACTCCCTGAGCAAAACCGCTTCTGGACAGACTTCACCAGCACATCAACAGCCCATCCATGTTCTACCAGACCAAGGGGAGATGTAAAGGCAGCAGGCCCTTGAAGGGTAACAAGAAAACCTGTGCAGGATGTTTGGAAACCCCAAAACAAACAGCAGCAACAAAAAAAAAGCCCCTTTCCAAACCACAGACTGTGCGGCATGGCCAAGCCTGTGGCAAATCAAGGGACCCAGGTCTCCAGGGAAGGGCAGGGCTGAACAGATCGGCTCTGGGATGTTCCTGGCGTGAGGGACAGGGGCCAGGCTGCACGGCAAAGCCAAGAGGAGCCACCACTCCACTCTCCCTGAGCACACCTGCCCCATGCAGGCAGCAAGGACCTGCTTAGGGACTCATCCGGTAACACAGACTTTGGGTGGGGAAAACGCAGCTGAGGAACAGTGTTTGCTGGAAAGGGAGAGCAGAAGATGCTCAGAAAACAGTCTGCCTGTTGCTCAAAAAAGTCTACCTGTCCTGGGTAGACTCTGATCTTCTCTGCAGGAGGAAAGGGAAACCCCCCGGTACCACCAGAGCCTTCACACCACATCGAAGCCATCAGGTCTGCAGGCAAAGCAGCCCTGCCCTACGCCTGCACCCTCGCATCGACCACAGGATGCCGTTTCAACACTTGGGCATTTGTCTATGACGTTCATTTCCACATCCAAGGTCACTGAAACTTGCCTCTGCTGTACATACCAGTGCATTACATCTGTCTTTTTAATCTCTCTTCTCACTGGGAGAGCACTGTGCTTTAAAATCTGCAATGTCTTTTTTCTGAAACGCCCTTCCTGCCTACCTCGGGAAAAGACTTTCCAGCAGCCATTAGCTACAGCCATTTTCACATCTCATTTTAACAAGCTATAAAAGCAGAACAACATGCCAATTACATGAAATAAATAAAATGAGCGGTACAAGATGGCTACGAAAACCTCTTGCGCTGCATATATTTGTTAGAGAGTGTATTAGGGTTTCATTAATGCATTTATAATCCTGCAGAGCAGTCTGGCACATCTGCATCTTCAGTACAACAGAACAGCAGCGATGATACAATCCTCGGAGAATTTCTATTTGAAATAATTTTAGATCTGTTTTATGTATACCAAGGAAGCTGCCAGTCAATCTGATCTTCAAACACGCCAAACTCCACAGAGGGAGCTCTGCTAAACTGCAGACTGTTCACCTAAACACATTTATTTTAGCAACATGAAAACCAGTTGCTGTACTTGGCTAATAATATGCTTCGCATTTGGAACCTGATTAAATACCTTAGCTGTGTAGCAGAGAACAAGGCAGTTAATTTACGCAAAAGGACACAGAGGTGAATTCTATGTCTACGTCTTGGAACAAAATAAGTAAATTCACTGAACATATGGCTTATTAAATTTAATAGTTCCTTTCCAAGATGATTCTGATTGCCATGTTTTGAAAGATAGGATTTTATAAAAAATCTTTTGGATATTTGCCGTTAAGCAGATAAGCCATCTGTCTCCTCAAACAAAAAGAAACTCAAGATTTTGATTACTACTTTCCCAACCAAGACTTAGGGTAATGTATTTCTGGTACGCTGATTAACCAGATCTGACACCACACATCAGACCTGTTTGTCACTCCTTTTCAAAGAGCCACCCGCACCGACGCACAAAGGTGCTGCGTGATGTGGTGAGAGGACCAGGAGGAAGCACCTCTACCTCCTGCATCACTTTCCAGCACTGTTGGTGACTCCGTGTTATTCAAATGGACATCTTGTATTTTCACGCAAGTTTTGAGCATCACACTCCACACCGAGCTCAGAAATCCTGTCATAAATGTTCACATTAACAACAACAAAGAATAAACAACAGCAACAATACAAACAAAACCAAAAGGAAGCCACCCACAAATTTCATTGTAAAAACATACAACAAATACGATGCTGGATTGAGCACATCACACAAATTCTGTTTATCAAGGGGAAAAGCGTAAGCCTGACAGGATGCCAAATTCTTGTGATTTACATGTTCTATACCTCAGATCCTCAGAAGTCCAACTCATTCTCCCTATCTAGTTATTTTCTAGGGAAACCTTGCTTGCCGGTAGCCTCTGAGCCAACACCAGCAGCACACCCACCTGTGTCTGAACCAAAGCCACTCCTTCACCCCCACGGACAGATGTACACGTTATGTGTCTGCTTTGTAAGTCACCAGGTACCTCTTTCAAACCCAGCGTGCAGTGGGAGAGCAGCCCAGCAGCGGCAGCCATAGCCCCTGCTCGGTCATGGGGCTGGGGAGAGAACACAGCCATCGCTCCCACAGAAATCTGGGATGGGTTGGTGCTGATGCCATGGTGACTGTTGAAGTCACAGCTCATTTAAACCACACCAAGCCTCACCTGGGACCCCAGGGCACATACTGTTCAGCACTTCCGAACAAAAGTCAATACTATATACAAAGGCAAGGCAGAAAACCACTAGTGATGAAAAAGGAAAAATAAATAAAAGTCAGGTTTTGCCACCCAAGTCCCACAGAACTGATTCATTGCCACAACACTTTTCTGCTGTTTTAACGGCTGTATTAATCAAAGCAGGTCTTGAACTACAGCCTGACCCCTGACTCCCGTTCCCTCACACAGTGGAAGGGCCACAAGGCGCTGCCCGGCCTCCCGCACCATGGTGGGGCTGCACAGCACCCAACAGAAACGGGTTACATGAAGGCTGTAAAGAAGTAAAGAAAACGGTTTTAAAAGTTGTATTTTAAGCTAAGATTTTTAAATTTTGAGCCGGAGCAGCAGCTGCCGTATCCCTGGGGCAGGACGCCTGCTGTCCGCCTGGGCAGAAGGGCTCAGGATAAAACCTGAACAACTTGCAACAGCACATGAACGTTTCTTAACATCGCCACACTGCAAGACTCACAACCAACAACACAGAGTGTTTTGCAACACTGTCAAATTAAGTACAGAAATAACACATAACCAACACAGGGGCAGCAGGAGAACTGGGATGGAGCTGGACAAACTGGGCACAGGAAGGCACGTGCAGGAGGTAAAATCTGCACGACAGGAGCAAGGGCTGCAGAACAAGCAGGAAAGATGCCTGGAGGAACACAGACCTACAAATAAGATACACTGGCAGCAAATGAGATCCTCGCTTTTGGAGGAGGACGAGAAGCATAAAAACACTGAGGAAGAGGGAGGAAAGCCCCCAGACTGGTCAATGGCCCTGCTCCAGGCTGCTCTCCAGCTCAACGGCTCAGCTCAAAGCGCTGCAGAGGCACAGGTACCTTTCTTCTGATGCAGAACAAGATGGAAAGCGACGAGGTGCAGCGCAGCGCTGGGAGAGCACTGCCCAGGGCTGTGCGGTGCCAGCGCCGTCACCGCGCGTCCTGCACGGGGACGCTGAAAGCAGGAA
>NW_010209036.1:70669-148323 GCF_000695765.1 Mesitornis unicolor
CGGGCACCGACACAGCTGTGAACGCGGGCCGTGTGCTGCTGCTGCGGGAGCACGCCTGGTGACAGATCCTAATGCTCACAGCACAGAGTCACCCGGAGAGCATTTTCCTTCCAAATGTTTGATTTAGGGCACGAACCAGCACCCGAGCACGTGCTCGAGCTGCCTGATGACCTCGCTATTGCTACATAGAGGCTGCTTGGCAAGGGCTTTGTATTATCCCTTTAATAACAGCAGCTCAAATGAACTTACCTAACGGGATGGATCTTTACACAATTATCAGCATTACCTGACTGAACTGCACGTTTGAATAGTGTAAAAAAGTTGTCATTTTAATTCCTCAGACTTCAGAAACTCCTTACAAGACAAGTCAAGTATTTTGAGACCATCAGGATTCTGAGAGGCTTCTGAACAGTCACTCCTGGTTGTTTTATGTCAGAGCACTCCAGCACCTCTCCAAACACAATAAATACCTCAGAAAAGAAGGTATTTGTGATGATAGCGATGGTTTTTCTCATGGCACTGACACAGTTCTAACAAGTGCACACCCACAGGACCTGTCTGCTGCTTTACACCAAACTCCTGAAAGTGCAGCTTTAGGTCTGGGTCTGCACTGATTTCAAAGTCCCCGGCTCCTTTCTCTTCTCTCTCCTTGTGCAAGTTTGTACATCTTTATCATACCTTCTGATTAATTTATCACATAGTAAAGATTTTAAAAAATCATTATCCTTTTGATCTAAAAATCCTTATATTTCATCTTTAATATGTTCTTTTGAGAGAATCTTTCTAGAGAAGTTGCCACGTATGTTCTGCTCCTCTGAGACGTAACAGAGAGCTCAAGGAAGACTTCAGGAGCTTCAAATCACATCTAAAACTGTTGGGAAAGTTTCTGTTTGTTAAAAAACCTGGTTTCTTCCATGCTAAGAAAAACAATAGCACTACTGCAGTACATAGGGCACAGGACGACTAAGAAAAAGGAAATACATGAAACCAAGATTTGAGAGAATTTAACACCTCAGAAGTGATGTGAAGCCTTCCTAACATGCGGTTCTTTTGTGAACTGGTCAAATCAGAGGGACAAAAGGAGAGAAAAGAAACACCCTGATTTCTTTACATAGTTTTCCTAAGGTGATTGTTACTTCTGTAAGATGATCTGTTCCTCAATTTTTTACCAAGACTGAAAATCATGGGGAAAAACCATGGTGAAAAATACCAGTAAACAATTAAATACCTAAAAGAAAAGGTTAGTATGTATTGTCAGGGCACTGGCCAAAGCCACAGAACATGTACAGCATGCTGGTCTCCCTCCTTTGCACTCTACCAGGTACAGTCATTTGTGGTAGTGATGCTGACCATGAACTCCTCCGAATTATGTTCATTCCTCCAGTGCTGCAGCACTGACTGCTCCCAAACATTTCCTCAGGATCTTCAGCAGAACAGCTGGACTGAGGATAAGCTAGAAAACACTGATTATTAATGCCTGCCTGCTGTGGCTGATAGGTCAGTTTTGTCACATTTATCATAGGTCTCTTATTTACCTTTTCCTGTAAAAAAATTAAAAAGCGCCATACAATGTAGTGTAATTGAAATCCCACCAGGCTGCCTTCATCTGTCATCATATCTACAGAAGTAAAACATGATGAATTAATTCAAACTACTCAAAAATCTGAAAACATAGGAGGAGTTCTCCTTTTAAATTAACAGCAATGTTCATCTGACAGGACTGGATGGCCTCCTGTGTCCACGAGAGCCGACATGGTGCTGTGCTGTGTACAGAGTGTCCTCACGTCTGGGTAAGGACGTGACGTCCACACATAGAGAGGACAGCGAGTCCCAGCCCAGCGTGACAGAGCATGTGCTTGGAGTGTGATCCCACCCCAAACTTCAGGATGAAACTGCATGTGGGTACCCAACTTCAGATGAATTAGAGAAGTCAAACTACAGGTCAAGGAATAAGGTACCGCAACAACTAAAAACTGGCCAACTATAATGATAGAAGTGGTCTTGAAGTGTGCAGTAATTATCCAGAAAACCAGAGCTGGTGAATTAATCCAGACAATCAAGACTCAAGGAGCCTTTGAGCAGCCACTCAGGGATATATTTACAGGAAGGGGCAGATAAGGTTTATTATTTTACTATGTAATATACAATAATTAGAGAACTCCACAAAGGAAGGAAACAAACTGAATTACTTACATATCTTGTTAGCTTTAGAAATAACTAAGAAATGCATAAAAATGAAAGGAAACTCCAAATCTCTGTATATCTTTCACAAACACGTACCACCACCTTGCCCTAATCCTTCCCACCCCACCCCTTCTTTCTATGCTCAGAAAGAGCCTTTTAGCACAAGTGTCAGTGATGTGTTTTACACAGCAGAAAGAAGTTTAAAAAAAGAACAAAAAAGCTACAGAAGACAAACTCCACTCTGCCGAGCAGTTAAATCCATTCCCTTGTTTTCTCCTTATTCACACTATGTAATATAGCTCAAAGCTACAGCGTTACACAGGAGATACAAAAATAGAATAGGATTCCTTAAAAACAACTTCCCTCTTTTGAAAGAAAACTGAAAAGAGAAGAAACTTCACTAGAATTCATCTTATTTCAAGTTTACTGAAGAGAAATGTTCTATGGAAAACTGATAAACCCACCTCTTATCTTGTACCACTTGAGCTATTTTTAAAAAACCCCACTTTTCCCCCCAGGAATCACGATTACTCATTCTTACAGCTCAGCATCCGAGGAAACAGAAGCTCTATTTCCACTCTTGAATGCTAATCTGATGTTGAGAAAAGTCCCTTAACCATTTGTGTGAAAAAACCCAACTGCTACCTTTCAGTATTTCTGAATGACAGTCATGGCAAACAAGTGATGCTCACATATTGTGCCTTGCCTACAGGCATGTTGTTATAACTGAGTGGTATTCTGCCTCCTTGCAAGATGCTATCTCGGTTTCAGTAGGGCAGAAACGGCAAGGAAGCAGCAGCTTCCATTGGTGTCTTGAACTTCCTGGCAAATATCATTTCATCGACTGAACGTATCAAGAACGCGTGACTGGAAAGTTTGAGATCAACGTGAGCAGTCGGCAACTTCTGAGATATTGGTAACACTTCAGAAATCACTAAAGCCACCCTTTCCATTGAACTGCTACCCAGCTGTAAACTCTGGCCAAGAGAGATGTGATTTGAAGGCCCTCAAGAATACCAGCGTGGTTCTTAATCATTAAAAAGTATAAAACCTACCAAAACCTCCTCTTCCATCTTAGTCTATAGGAAAATAAGCTGGGTACGTTCATATTTTTATTTTGTTTATCTGAATAGCTGCATCGTGTGTTTGGGAGCACAGAGAAAACACCAAAGGATGGCAGGTTTAAATATGAGTTCATATTGCATCTAAATACAGCCTGATATACTCCGTGAATGAGTAACTGGTTCTGTAGTAATTACACCTCTCTCTGTGTCTTCATTCACAAATAGAACTGCCTCTTCTGACACAAGTGTTGCACAGCACTACATGTCTAGAAAGTTGAGGTGATTTTCTTGGTGTAAATGAGAGACATGGAGTTTGTATGACACTACAGTGCACGTGGTGTTAGTTAAACGCATTTATGTGACAAATCCAAGTGGGTAACCAGGAAAAGGCCCCTTTTTAGGGCTTGGTTGTTCCACCTACTGCATGATTTCCTGAAAGCAGCAGCACCTCACACAGCTCTGCTGCCAGACGTGCAAATTCTTCTTCATAAGGTCACTCTGTCTTGCCATTGCCTGACACAACTGAAGGAAGAGGTGCCGTTTAGGAGCAGTATCTCTTCCAAAATTCAGTGGTTTTTAGCACAAGAAAGTGGAAGATCACAGCAATGGCACCCTCTGGTGACAAACAGTAACACAGTACACTGAGATAAATAATTCGGCCTGGAAAAGCACTCAAAGCTACTGCTGCATGTAAACTATTACATGGAAAGCATCCCTACAGCAAGCTGTGACACGCAGGAGGGTATTTTTAAGGACAAAGATAACAAGCCTTCAACCAGAGGCTACTTCACTGAAAAGGCAAGCTCTTCCAAATATGGCCATCTCTCCAGTACCAATGCACCTTCCTTTCATGGTTTCTAGTCTAATCTGATGTGCTTTAACCCTCAGATAGACAAAATATACATTGAAAACCAGTCCTCTTTGTGTATCATAGACAGCATTTCACATCCACATATGGTTAGGATTTCAGCATGGTGTCTGCAGTGCTACAACAGCTTTGGAGATGGTGAGGAGTGCTGCTGAGGGGTCTGGGAGCCAAGGCTGAACGGGCAAGGGCTGGGGAGTGGACAAAGAGCTGCTCCCCAGAAATCCTTCACCTGGTTCAGGACACAGTGTTGGAGCTGCTCTGCAGCACCGCCAGTCATCCCCACAGCTCCCTGCAGCACGAATGGCAGAGTCAGTGATGGCAGAAAGACTGAATGAATACATAAAAGCATTTCCCTTATCAGTGTCAAAGAATGAGACTGTTACAGAGTGGGAAAAACCTTAAACTAAGCAGAAGTATGAAATACAGGGAAATTAAAAGTAAAGAAAACAGTTGGTTTCCAGATTGCTCCTACAGTATCTAACAGAAGTCCAACTCTGCCAGGAGCTTCCGCAAAAAGTTGAGTGAAAATGGGTAAAAACAAAAAATCCAGGCTCATGAATCAGATTTCTTCTCTGATCTAAGGAACGGAACTTACGGCGTACCTTATCACTTACCACTTAAGAACTAAGTCAAACAAGTTATTTAACAAAAGAGAGCAAAGTAATGATAATCTCTCTTGAAACTCGGTAATTATGGGATTATTTAGTTTCCAACAAGTTCTGTTTCTTCTAATCTATACATATTAAAACTCTGGCACTAGAAGAGCTGAGTAGTTTTCTATCCATTCCTAAGCTGCCAGGTTACCTGAGGAGAACAGTGTGCAGAGCATATGAAATGAGATATTTAGAACCAGTGAAGCCACATTTGTTTGTAGTTTTACAGGTACGGCAATAGGTGTTTATTGTTCTATCAGAGTTCACTGGTGAGACTCAGGCCAAGCTTCATCAATGAACGGTTGACCAGAAAAACTGTGTACTTCATCTAATTATGGCCTAATCAGTGAAGCATGCAAGTCTTTGTAATTAGGAAGATTATTAATAGTGGGATATGCTACATGAGCAAAGGTGCCAGGAACTGGCTTGAGAAGTCTAGAGAAGGCTTTTGGTAAAACTTCACAGTGTTTTGAAAGAGACGACAGAAAACAAACTCAGTGCGTGGTTTCCTGTTGTGTATTTCAGTTTACAAGGGAAATGTGAAATACACTTTTTGTTTGTTTCACTGTGACAGATTTTGTGAAACACCAGGTACAGGTGACCCTTCCCGTGAAGGTTTTATTGCTCATCAGCCGCTCACACTGCATCTGTTAACAAGCTGGATTGACTTCACCAGATACACTTCTCTGTTTTAGGAAAAGGCATTATTCTCAGATAGACTTTGAACAAAGGTGCTGCTGCTTGCTTACCCGGGTGATCCATATCATCTCAGTTTGCTTTACTAAAACTAATACCTGACAAACTGAAGGATGTGCTGGTCAACATGAACTGAATGTAAACTGCCAAACCACTCAGTGCCAGCTACAAGCAACCAAATACCAGGATTACCTTGTTTTTAACCCTTTCAGGCCACCTGAGCAGAGCTGTCATTACCGCCAGCTCTGCATCCCTACTCTAGAGCATCACCAAACACTGTGTACCAGATAGCATTTCTTCAGCTCTTCCAGTAAACCTGTATGTTCAGCACTACTTCCACCACATCATTCTGCTGACCTACACTATGGTGTTACTGGGTTATATTAAAATGGTAACAAATGTTTAAGATTTTACACACTGTCATTTCATATTCTTGTCTTCCACATGGCTTCAAAGTCTACCAGAACCACACCCCCATTCTGTGTCCTTAACCCGCCATCCTGCACTGCACACTCAGCCGTTCACTGGGCAAAGCCGGAGCCGCTGTGCAGTGAAGTCTTTAGGAGTCGCTCCTGCAGTCAGCCCCCTCATTAGCAAACCACTTCCTATCAGAAGTGCCCTCAGGTTTTGAGAGCACATCAAAACTGCATCCACTTCAGAAACCGAGCTTTGATACCGTGCTTAATGACTTTCTAAAATTGTCATTTCCAAAGTATTTCACAAGCTTTCCTAAAGAAGAGCTGAAGTATGCCCATGCAGGAGCCAACCTCCCTAGCACTCCTTCTCCAGATGCCCAGTTGACGCATGATGTATGCAATTCCATTTTCTGGGATTTCATTTAATCCTATCATTTCCCCAGGACCATCTGGACACGTTATCAGATACGAACGGATCATACGATGGTAGCAGCTCTTCCTCTCGTCTCCTCCACGTCTGTCCCTCCTGCTGCTCCCAGGCCCCCTGGGTCCCCCCATTCCCAGACAGCTGGACCAGCCAAAACCACCACTGCTGTGCAACGTGCATCAAGCTACAGCTTCCCTGCTTCTCCTTGTACACAAAACATAGATACACTATCCTACAATCATAGGGGCATATTATCTCTTTTCCCTCAAATGAAGACAACACAGTTCTGCTCCAACTGTACCACCACTGTTCAAACAGGAAAAGTATTTCCCATCGGCACAAGTGAGATTTCTTAGCAGGAATACTTAGGAAGTGTGTTTTTACACCGGTATGTATCACAGAAAGGTTCATGTATTAAACCTCCCAACTCAGCACATCACGCTGAGTGACAGTTTGCTGACAGAGGTGCTGTGATCCATCCTCGCTGGCACCTCTAAGGAAGAGATGGCCAGGTCAAGACAGCAGTGAACGCTGCGAGATATGGTAAGAATTTAGGGCCTAATCAAATCTATGGAAATAAAAGCGTGGCTTTTGAAACCGGATCATCGATAAGTGAGGAAGAATTTTAGTACATCAAGTAAAACACTGAATTACAATGAGTTTCCATTATTTCAATTCACCCATAAGCATCTCAAACCTGCAAATATTTCAAGGTTCACAGAATCCTAATTTATGACTAAATTAATTCATAACAAATCTAGAAGTGCAGAAAACAGCCATACATGTTATGAATGGATTTGAATGGGAACAAAATCATATTATTAGAGCAATTTTTAGAAATTAAGCCTCCTCTCTGCTACTTAGAGATGTACTAAAAGTGACAGAATAGATGTGATATTGGAAGAAAAGTCCTAAGAATGGTCTGTTGTTTCTTGTCCTAAGTGCAGCGATATAAATGGTTACAGCATCCCTGTATTACTAAAATAAAAAATCACCTTTTGGAGCTGAACTACTGTTTTGTAACACAACAGCTGAACTGTGTCAGGAGAAAAAGCTTCAACGGGATTTTAAATAAATTCAGAGGTCCACGCATCACGAGTTCCCTCTAATATTGCTAGGCATAAATGGATAAAATCTCACGCCAAGAAGTGTCTGCTTTATGCCACTATCCTGCAAATCTGGAACCACACCGGAGAGCGCATTTCTCTTGAAGAACAGGTTCTTGTTGCTTCCTCTTCAGGACGAACACCCTGCAGCTATTGATCTGCCTCACTGTTTGCTATGGAGGAAACCACTGCTGGGCACAGGCGTGAGGAATTAATGATGGGTTTGCAAGAGTCCACGCTGCGGTGCTGAACCAGTGGGGCAACTGTCAATCTATATGGTAATGCCTCTCCAAACTTCATGAAACCAGCCATGTGAAGAAGCATTGATTTTTGAGCTAACCCGGATCTGTGAGAGAGCAAAACTGAAGTGCACTGAAGTTAACACCTCTGTACATAATCGTTGCTTCATACTCGCGTGATTTTTTTGTAAACAACCAAACACACAGAAAGCCTCATCCCAAAACCTTCCCAAGTCAAAATGAACTCCAGGTTTGTTCCTGGTGTGCTGTCTGATCGTGTCCTTCTTTATCTTATTAACGTCATCGTTAGAGAAATTCAATACGTTAGAGTATTCAAAATGGACTCACTGCACTGTATTTCCAATTACATCGTAATTCTCTTATTATGAGGAGGAAACGAAATGCAAGCAAACAGACTCATTCTGTTATCAATGTCTATGACCGTGAGCATGGAAGCAGCTCGTGAGTCAAAACAGGTGACAGGGAAATGGAGACCATCACCTGCAGAGAAGTAATTCCTGCTACAGAAATGCACCCCAGTCGTTCCATACTGCCTGCATTTCATTAGTCAGGTTTTTAGTTTGAAATCATGCACAGCAGCCTTATCAAAACTGCACTAAAGTCAAGAGAATTTGTCATATTTTCTGTGGATGGTACTATTTTGGTTTTTTTAAAAGAAAAATCAATCAGTCACTGATTCTTTTTAAAATACTGGCTTCCTTCTATGCACTATTATTACTAAATATACATTTCTTCTTTGGTTTTGATGAAGAAATGTATCCTGCTATGCCTAGGGAGAGGAAATATTACTTAGATTCAATTTAAATCAACAAAAAGAGACCGCTGTTAAAAACCATAATCGCCTGCACCTTTCTGAGCTTTTCCCATCAATATAAACCCGTACTTCTGGTTTGCAGTGTTTGCTTTGACAAGCGGTTCCTTGTGCTTCCAGTGCCTGGCACAACCGGGACAACCAAGTAAGTATGGGGAGGAGCCTCAATGAACACCTCAAAAAGCTCTCTTCTGGGAGCACCAACACGCACCAAGTTGAATTTATCACAAGTAATGTGTGCAGTGGGGAGCTGGCTTCATCAGCTGCCATCAGCTCCCAAAAGCTGCTCTGAGGCATCCCCAGGGAGGTTCCTCCTCAGCTCCTCACAACAGCAAGTACCAAAACCCTTCGTTCATATTCTCACCAAGTCAAGCTTGCACCTTCATCAGCCTATCAGATGGAGGACAAACGCCTGCACGTCCATTGTTACTATTTTTCCTCTTTAGTTTAATTTAAAAATAGGTGAGCACATAAAATTCCCTACTTAAAAAGATTTAGCTGATCCATGTGAAGAAAAGGAACCTGGGTTACATCCACTTGAGAGGACAGCGGGCTAAACGCAGTTTACTTTGTGAATCAACCAGTGCCTCGGGGTTTTGTCACAAATGCTTGCTGCACCATCTAAACTCTCATTTCCATGATTTTAATAAAGAGAGGTGCTTTGCCTCAGTCTGATGCACACCTTGGCTTTCTAAAAGACCACCAATGCTTACCATTAAGCAAATTAATTTCTTTTTTTGGTAACTTCAGAACATGAAAACACACCAACTGTGGTCATTACAAATCATCACTATTTTCACAGCTACTAGCATATTGCAAATTATTAATATTACTTCAAGCTGTGTATAAAAATCAGATATGAGAAACTATTTCTCTTAAGAAATTTCTTTCTGCTTCTCACCACGAAGTTTAATTTAGTGTACTACAAGCACGAGATTATTGCATGGAAGGTAAACTGTAAGATAAAACACAATAGGTATCATATTATATGATATAGATGTGGTAGAGTTTCCTGATATTGATGCTAAAAAAAACCCCCCGGCACACAGAAAAAAGCTTTAGTCAAACTGAGGAAGTGAGCAATTCACCTTCAAGAGTACACTCGTGTATTTGCAGGCATGGCCACACTCTCACAGCTGTGCATTAAGGACATACAGCAGAAAAAGCCCTACCGTTTTCCTCGTCTGACTTGTTGTCGTTGTCGGAGTCGGTGAGCGTGAGCGCAGAGTTTTCCCGGCTGGAGAGCCCCGAGCTGCGCCTGGACTTGATGCCCCGTCCCCAGAGGCGGATGGCGTGCTCTGGGGACATCCCCCCCTCGGGGTCCGAGTCCGCATCTGAGCCCGTGCTCAGGGAGTAGCCCTGGTGCAGGATCCCGATGTCCGAGCAGTAGCCGCTTCGGTGGGGAGAGGGCTCGCAGATTCCCAGTTCTGCCAGGGTGAAGTTTGTTCCTGGAAGGGCAATTGGAAAAAATAATTAAAATGCACAAGACAAAGGTAGGAAAGGTCTCTACATTTTAGGTTACTATTTTTGCCCCAAATAATTAATCATTAAAGGAAGGTGATTAATGACACGTGCTCATGACATGACCTGTTTGTTATGTATCTAACCCTGTATTTGTTGGACCAGACCATGAGCTCTGAAGTTGAGCATTTCATTACTCTAAAAGAGGATATTTTTCTTAAGAAACTCATTTTTCTCAAACACAAGTCTTCCATACAAATAGGATTTTTTAAATTTGAATTTTCATGCAGTTTCCTCTCTCACAGACAATAAACACTTATTTGGCAAAACAGCGTTTACGGGTCAGGATCACCTGAGAGGACGCAAACCTATCAGTGGTGTGACACAAAACCTCGCCACCAGGTTTGCACTTCTGTTTGCTGAGATTGGTGGTTTTGTACCTGCTACAGAGATCAAGACAGAGCTCATAACCATTGCAGTGCTTTTCTACCTTTTCTCAACATAGTCAAGAAGCAAACGTGCATCAACACCAGCTCAGGAGGTCACCAGGTTTGAAGGGAAAACTGAGGAGCAGTGTCCCAGCACGCACCCTGTAGTGGTTGGTAACAGCTCGTGGATGGGCTCATCCATTTTTAATGCAGATGCAGTCCTGCAGGGCTGTCAGAAAGCACAGCCTCGCTGGCTGATTCCTGCTTCTGCTTCCTACGTAACCAACAGGATGGTAAAAGAGTACAGGGAAATATGCACTGGTCTCTAAGGCTTTTAAAGGTTTGGAAAACCAGAGTGATTTTAGCTTCATTACATCGGGCTAAAAATGAAGAATGACTGAAGTCACTGGCAGCGTAACTGCCGATTATTTAATTCACAGGGAAACTGGATCTGTGCCCTGTGTTTCTAGAACAGTAGTTTTATTTGTGCAAAAGCAGTTTCTGTTTTCTCCTCTTCCTCTATATATTTATCAGAATAAAGTTATACAGAAGAAGTTCATACAGTAAATAAAAAACACACTTAAGTGTCTTCTAGTAATAAAAAAGTCAACAGGAATTATTATTTCTAAAGTATAAGAAATACCTTCACAGATTAGCCAGGAAAGATCACTCAGTATTAAATCTACCTGGTCCATCTGTCTGTATCTATTACTATTTATCCCAGTAATCAGACATTTTGTGGTTCAGTCAAAAGCAATGAACTGAACAGTCCTAAAACTGAGCTCCTCAAGTGCACTTCAGTCTAGAGAATTTTGCCTGGTTTTTAATAAGAGCTCTAGCACGACACTTAAATGAAACTAAATTACTTTTAAAGGAGATGTAAATTTTAATCATGTGCCATTTCAGTAGAAGACATTTTACAAATATAGCTTTGTTCTAGCCCTGTTAGCAAACTAACAGACTCATTAAAAAAGGTAAAAACCAACCCAAAATATTATATGTGACAAATGGAGTGACCTGAAGCCCACCAGCACCACAGAGTCTGACCTACACAGGTAGAGCGCACATTAACATCAGGTACATGTTAGAACTACCACGCTAGTCGTGAACTCGTCAGATCCCTCTGATTGGCATCCTGTACTGACATAGCAGTCTGACTACAATATTTAATGCAAAAAGCAATTTTCGGAGAAACTCTTCCTTCATTTGTCTGAGGAAAATGCCAATAGCAGTGGAAGGAAAATTCACCGTTCTCTGAATTCATTCATCCATTTCAGTTTTATTATCTGGGAACCTGGCATCTTCCACAAACATGGAGAAAAATACTTGAAAAGTGACCAAATGATAAAATGTGAGCAGCGGATCAGATCAACTCCGGAGCAGAAATGGGCTCAGCCGCTGAGCCTCTGGGAGAGGATTTGCTGTGCTGCTTCTCCAAAATCTCCTTACTGCCTCACCACAGAAAATCTCAGCCATCCTGATGACAGACATGAAATATTCCCTCTCTAGCAAAAACATGTTCTTCTCTAGTAGACTCCAAATTCATTTTATTTATTAATTTTCAGTGTTTGCTTCTGCAAAAGATTATTTGAGAGTGTTCTGTGAGACAGTATACAAGGGCAGAGCAACTTGTCCTTGAATAACCCCGTAAGGCCATTATTTGGAGATGTTTTTCACATCTATACACACACATATATAAAACCATTTTTTGAGATATATTTTATACCTAAATATTTAAACTGTATCTCTCTATATATATTATACTTCCTGATATCTTCATAGCCCTTAATTCACTGTAAAATCTGAGGAAAAGGAGATAGAAACACTATAGTTCTGTTCTCTAGACCTTTTCTTGATCTGGATCACATTCTTCTCCAGGTCATGCTTCCCTAAAATGAAACTGTCCACATCTCTTGAATAATGTATGAACTGCTTTCACTAATATCATCTCCTCTTATTTGCTCAGCCATTATTGCGCATTAAAGTATTAATGGCATTAGTAGACCGCTCTTGTAAATTCAGATAGAGAATAAATACAGTTCTGGATGCAGATAAATAATTTATCCAATAATTTGTAGCAGAAAGTACTCTACTATTACTTTGCAAATAAAGTACAGTTTCATGAGCAATGAGGAAACACCTAACTCGTTTCACATCCGCTCATACGGGCAGAAGGCTCCACACAGGACCTTGGTGACGCAGCCTTCCTGGCCCCGCAGCCCCTAGAAACCACAGCACCCATGAGCTGGAGCAAGGACACACAGACACTCTCTGGGCCGGGGTTGAGATCTGGTGTCTTCCTCAAGAGGTCTCACCCCCACAGCTCTTTAAGTGATCAGGAAACCAAGCAAATCCAGAGCTCCTAGAAGGAGAGCAGAGGAAGGAGGGCAGTGCCTGCTGCCTCCCGTGCCCTGGGAGTTCCTGTTGCACCGCTGTGCATTCACAGGGAGAAATGGGGTCCCTGAGCTGAAAAGCGCCACGGGCAGCAGCAGCTGAGGCAGCTGGATGGGATCACACAGCGTCACACAGCACTCTGTGCACAGGGGCTGCATGGGGTGGGCAGTAACTACACTGTACTGGAACTGAAAAATGGGACTGAAATGTGCTGACAAATTCCATCCCTGCACGTTCGAAACTTGAGGGTGTTTTCTTTCAGATTCTCCTAGCATCTACTACATTGCTGGTGACACTAAGTGAAAACAGATAAATGACATTACATCTTTATTGCTGGAAATGAAATAAACCCTTCTCTTGAAGAAGAAGGCAACTCACCTAGCTCGGAGGCACCACCAAGGCTTGATCAGAGGAAGCCACACATAAAAACAGCTTCAATTCAGAAAGACAGACGGGTCCTTGTCATAGGGGACTCACTTCTGAAGGGAGTGGAAAGTCCCATTTGCAGACCAGACCCACTTCTCAGGGAAGTCTGCTGCCTCCCAGGAGCCAGGGTCAAGGACATTCAGAGAAAGCTCCCTACCCCAGATAAACCCACTGACTGCTGCCATTGATGGTCTGTCAGGCAGGCAGAGATGAGACGACAGCAAGTAGTTTGAGAGCCATGAAGAGGGATTTCAAGGGCTTGGGATGGCTGGTTAAGGGACAGGGAGCACAAGTCGTGCTGTCCTCTATCCACCAGTTGCAGGGAGATCTGAGGCAACAAACAGAAAGAGCAGAGACTGCTGACACAGGCGGAGTGCCCAGGTGGCCAACGCCATCCTGGCTTGTGTCAGGAACAGCGTGGTCAGCAGGGGCAGGGCAATGATTGTGCGCCTGCACCCAGCACTGGTGAGGCTGCACCTTGAATCCTGGGGTCAGTTTTGTGCCTCTCACTACAAGAAGGACATTGAGGGGCTGGAGCGTGGCCAGAGCTGGGGAGGGGTCTGGAGCACACAGGTTATGAGGAATGGCTGAGGGAGCTGGGGTTGTTTAGTCTGGAGAAAAGGAGACTGAGGGGAGACCTTATCGCTCTCTACAGCTCCTGAAAGGAGGGGATAGAGAGGTGGTGTTGGTCTCTTCTTCCATGTAATCAGTGACAGGACAAGGGCAAATGGCCTCATGTTGCACCGGGGGAGGTTTAGATTGGATATGAGGAAAAATTTCTGTACTGCAAGAGTGGTAAAGCACTGGAAGGGGCTGGACAGGGCAGAGGTGGAGTCCCCATCCCTGGAGGGATTCAGGAAGCCGTGGATGTGGCACTTGAGAACATGGTTTAGTGGGCATGGTGGGGTTGGGTTTGGTTGGACTGGGTGATCTTGGAGGTCTCTTCCAACCGTAATGATTCTGTGATTCTGTAATAAGAACATACCACAAAAAAGGCACAAGGTTTTTTGCTTTTCCATACGCAGCAGAACTTACCAGCCTTCATCTGCAGCCCCTTCATCCCCACCTCAGAAATCACCAGACCATCTTCAGTAAAGAAAAGCAGTTAATACCAGCTGCTCCTCTAAGGTGTGTGTAATCTCTCATACAAAACCAGACCAGTACTTGTTCAGAAATGTACTATGATGTTATGTACTTGATCAGCATTGCCCATGATCTACATGCTGTAAATAGACTCTCAATAGAGTAGAAAAGTTATCTTCCTTTTAATTAACACATCAGTCCTACTACCTTTTGAGCACATTTCCTTTTACAGAAATTCACTACTGCAGTTATTTAGTACTTAAATGCTTACTAGAACTGTGTTTAATTCAACAATGTACAGTTCTACTCATTAGATCAGCTAAGACTAGGAAGCATTACCATAGAAGCAAAGGTTATTTTCATCTAACCTCTAGGCAGAGGTCTCATTTGGGTAATTACGAATTGCCCTTCGCTGCAAGATGCCTCAGAGGAAGAGACTTGAAGCCAGCAATGCACAGACATGACAAATTTGGCTTCGACACGAGATCAGCAGTTCAAAACTGGGTGAGTCTAAAATCAAAATGATAAACATCACTTACATCCTTTGCTACTGTAATCAATTACAAGAAGTAAGGGTAAGAATAATATATTCCATCCTTTCTCCAAATGTTGTTACCTTCATAGCTATAATGATTTTTGCTGGCACAAGCACCACAATTTAGCTCCAATCTGTGGTATTTGAAGAGGTCATTCTTTTTAACAAACTCTGATGCACGCTTAATTTTTCTCAATTCTTTATGCATTCATTTATTATAATGACAGGGAGAACAGATGATTACATTTTTTTAATCTACTTACTGTAGACATTTTTAACATTTACCCTTTTTACTCATCTTCCTTATCCAATAAACTACTGCCATCTTTTCAATCCTTCTTTGTGAAGAACTGTATTAATGTATGCCCTTGCTTTTATAAATGTTCCCTTCCCTCTTCCCCCCTTGATACATATATTCCATTTCTGTAGAAAGCACAGATTCAGAAGGAGAAGCCCAAGGAAAAGCTCAGCTCAGCTTCCACCATGACCTTTCCAAGGCAAGGGAAGGCCCTGCGGCCTGAGACCTGGTGCAAAGGAGCCAGGAGCCACGGCAGCCATGGGAGCCAGCAGCCTCCTCCAGGTTCCCGGGCCAGCTTGTCCTCCCCTCTGCAGCAGTCTCAGTGCTATTATTCCACAACTGGACTGTCCAACCCTACAACAACCCCATGTCCTCACTCTCGACCCATCTTTGCCTAATAGTCCTTGGGTAGTGTGGGAAGGGGCAGTGTCAGCTCCTGAGGAACAGACTCTCCACTATGAAACATTAAAAATACCAGAGAACGGACTCCTCAGAAATTAGGAATTACCAGTAACGACCAAGCTATACCTTGTGCTGGGTTTTAAACTCCAGCACTGGGGGTTAACAACAGAAAGGTCTCCTACACTTTTCTCTCACCATTACTAAGATTCACAGACCATTTATTTTCACTTAAGATCATTAGATTCCAGGTATTTCCAGTCAGGAAAGCTAAACATTTCCTATCGAAGTGAATGTGAACTTTAACCACCTCACGATGATAGATCTTGTTTCATAGAGCACATTTGTGTCAAAGGCATCAGGGAACGCTTCATGGATGTTCCTGAGGGAGGGACACCACAGAGCCACTGCTGCCATCTGACTGTGCCACCCCCCACAGGCCCACACACAGGATCACCACAGACTGGTGGGGTTGTCAGGGCCCTCTGGAGCTCCCCCCGTGCCACCCCTGCCAGAGCAGGATCACCAGAGCAGTCACACAGGAACACGGCCAGGGCTTTGGGTGTCTCCACACAAGGAGCCTCCACAACCTCTCTGGGCAGCCTGTGACATGCTCCATAACCCTCACACTGACAAAGTTTGGCCTCATCTTCAGCTTGAACCTCCTGTGCTCCAGCTTGGGACCATTGCCCCTTGTCCTGGCATTGGCCATCCCAGAGCAGAGCCTGGCTCCTTCCTCCTGACACTGCCCTTTCCAAATGGATCCCCAGGAATGAGGGCACCCCTCAGTCTCCTCTGCTCCAAGCTCCAGAGCCCCAGCTCCCTCAGCCGCTCCTCAGCAGGAGATGCTCCACTGCCTCAGTTACTCCCACGCATACACACCCCACACCGGTAACACTTAGTACAACGTAGAATATGCATGTGCATTGTGGTATTTTGTTACAAATGCTATCACAGTAGTCTGCACACAGAGCTTTTTAAAATTCAAAAGAAACGCAATGGCTTTCTTAAAAGTGAAACTGGCCGCCTCGGTGCCTTCTGCAGCAAACCAAGCAGAAGCAGCAAACAGAAATCCGTACACACATCACAACGCGTGGTTTGAATTTGAAATACATTTTCTAGCTTCTCTCATCAATGACAGCAAAATCCTTTAATTGTCTTTTTTATAATCCTCTTTCTGCCTTGCTTCTTTCTGCCTTGGAGATCCCCAAGTCTAATACCAGGATACAGATGTTTCTCTTTTTGACAATACGACTGTTCACAGTGTTAATACAGTAGAGTCATATCCACTTAAAAAATTATAAGGTTTATAAAACCAGGCATCTAATGAGATTTCACTCTAGCTCACAATATTGTATAATCTGCAGTTATGGGATCGTATTCTAGTTTTGTGTAAAATTTCCTCCTTCTGTGACTGGGGAGCTATTCTCTTTCTTTTTTTCCCCTCAACCGTCCTCATTCAGTCTTTATACACCAAATAGAGACTGCAATATTTTAAATGACTTCACACACTTGCTGTGACTGCTGAATGCAGTCTCTGAGATCATCTCAAACACTACTTTGTTTTTCTTCACTTCCTCATGAGGTAAGCTTTTAACATCCTCATTTACAGCTTTTAAACTCAGTAAAGGAGAAGAGAACAGCCTCTTCCCAGAGCACGCACTCATTTTGGCAGAACAAGTACCATCTAAAAATGGTATTTCTGGCATCACCTGATGGTGATGAACCTCTTCTCAATGAAATGCTGGTTTAGGACAAAGCACGCATTTGCTGTTTTCTCCTCAAATGCCAGTGTTGATTAAGGACAAAATCAGATTTGGGAGGACAAGAGGACGGAGCTAGGCGGAAAGCATGAGTATGTTATTTATTATCTACCCAACACAGCCCTGGCTAAAATGCAATACTTCAGGCCAACACTTTACTTTCTTAGGGTAAGAAACTCTTCCCGGTCTTTCATTTATTGTAAGCTTCACAACTTTCCCAAGCTCTGTATTGAAGTTCTGAGGTGTTATTATAGGAAATTTGTGTAAACTCAAGTATACATGACACACTAACATGCAAATAAGATCTTTCTTTCTCAAAGCAACTTTAGGCCTCTACATGTATCACTTTCTCTCTAATAAAATGTGTAATCTACCATTTAGAAGGCAATGACTGTTTTTTGATCAAAACCACATTAAAAATCTGAAGGGTTTTGTGTGCTAAACCTGCACCATGCATACTTGAATACTTGTATTTGCACAAGTACGTCCCGTGTCAGCAACGGCTTCCTGGGCAACCTCCAGCAGAAGGGAAAAAAACCTGCGTTATTTAGGGCTACCCAGTGTCCAGCAAGACCATGAGTACGGCCAGTAATCTGAAACAGCTCTGATTTGAGTTTCTGCACTTATGTTAAAGCGACAAGAAAACGTGAGAAATGTTCTATATTTAAAAATACAACAATTTCCTGTGTGAACAAGACTGGAAGCGTTTCTGTAGATGTGGTAATGGACATTTTCGCGTTCTGAAATCAGTTGTGCCATGTTACTCAGGCCAAAATACACTCACCAAAGTACCAAGTTCACAACTGGCTGTTGTGCGGGACCAGCACAAACCTACTTCCAGCTATTAAAAAGAAAGACTGAAAGCAACCCACAAAAACAGATTAGGATTATTCTCACTTTCTGCTGTTTGAAACAACGTCACCATTTTTCTAAAACACCACTTTAACAACAGGGCCGGTTCTTGCCCTTCCGTTGTCCTTTCCCTTCCATTCTGTGTAAGCTTTGAGTGACTGCTGGTACTGACTTCAATTTGGTTAATAACAGAATGGAGATGCAAATGTGCCAAGCAGTAAATTAAGCTCCAACCACCACTTCAGCATTGATCCTCTAAAGAGGTGATATCAAGATACTCAAAACTATTACTTTGTCAAATCTTCTATGTGCGGGGAAAATGTTGACCCTCATTTTTTACAACTGGTTTTCCACCAGCAGGTCAACTATACAACATCAGAACTGGTTGTAATGAAAAACATTTTACTCCCTAGTCCTTCTCCACTGCTTAATTCTGCATTAAAACCCCAAATCTTAGTGATGACCTCTTATCAGGAGAGAACCCAGTAAACACTACAAGGAACGCCAGACCATAACTCGGTTCACTTGAAGGAGAGTTCCCATGCGGGCTGTGCTAGCTGACTATTTTTAACATGCACATCATCTCACTCTGTAAGTGCCTTCGCTTGCCTCACAAGTGCCTCGCAGAGCAGGTGAAATGATAAATTCACGTATCACTGATAAAGGTCAAGTGCACCTAGGTGTCATATGATGCCTTTTTTATTATGTTTCTGGTTTTTTTCTTTGCAGACTCCAATTACAGAATGCTTTGGACTTAAAAAGAGGAAGATCAGATTGGATTATTAATTAATTCTCACATTAGTTCACACTTTTTAACCTACCAGACATTTGCAAAGAAGCATTTCAGGCTATCTCATGTATTTCATTTTTGGCTATATAGGAGTCCCAGGCAGTTTCCCACCTAAACTCAGGTTTGTCCTGAAGGAGTATGGAGTAGATAAGGCCAGCACTGAGGACCAGGGATGGAAAAACACCTCCTCTGTCCTGCGTGCAGGATGTCTGGGATGAGAGCGTGTCCATCCATCTTTTCCCATGATGTGAGCAGTGACAGGAACACCGTGGCTGTGTGGATGTCTCTTGCCCATGGCCTTTCCCTTACTGTCTTATCTGAAAAGACTCTGCTCTTAATTACCAGTGTGATAGAGCACAGGAGCTACGCTGGCCAGCAGCTTCAGATGGCTTAAGCTACCATGACAGGCTCTGGACACACAGATTTATCCATCACTTTCACACTGATGAACCCCTGATTCTGCTAAGCATATTAAAACTCGACAGGACATTTATTTAAATTACAGATTTGCAGTTCTTAAAGGCATTTGGTTGCTCTATTTTCTTTTTTGTCATTTCTTTAATGACTTCAGGACAGGGAACGGACATACATGTTGGGAAACTACCCTTGACTTAAGTACTCTTACAACGTTGGCCATGGAAACTGAACACAGTGTATGTTTTACTGTTTTGGTTTGTTTGTTTTTTAATATAGGTTGTTTGGGTTTTTTAACTGGGAATTTGGTAAACAACGTGCATTGGAATATAACCAAGGGCAATGCCATTTCAGCCCTCAACAGGAAGGCCAAAAGCAAGAACCCTAAACCCAACGTCGTCAACAACCCAAAAGCTTCCAGGGATTTCTGTACCGGAAAGTCAATAGAGAAATGTACTGCCAGGTAATCAGAGCGTAGAGCACTGATGAACTGGGGTCCTCTAAGTCATTTTAGGGATAGCTTTAAGAAGTCCCAATAGGGGACCCACAAATCAAGACATTCAATGTCAACCACGTTCTCTGTAGAGGGGAAAGATTTTAATTCTTTTACAGCAGAAATGATCTGCACAAAATCATACAATGGTAAGAAAGACGGCCTGGTACAGATCAAGACTGAACTACTCATAGTCGTGTTGATTCCAGCTCTTTATCTTTAACCTATTTAACAACGCTTGCCTCTTCAGAGCTGCACACAGCAAATGGATAATGCTGCCAAAATGGGTTTCCATTGCATGCTAATGCCGCTGCTCTTCTTATATCAGCTTTTAACACTTCTGTTATCAGCAAATTGCCCTTTTGGGAGGGGGAAAGGAACTCCACAGAAGTCTGCTTTTATGAATGCCTCAAGCCTTCAAAATTAACAGTGAGAATCTGGTGGTCACTGAGTACTCCCATCCCAAGAGCAGATGTGGCGCTGTATAGTTTCAGTATTAAGTACTGTCAAGCTTCCTTTCAAGCACAGAACTATTTATCTACTTAACACAGAACACAGCCAACTTTTGTAAGTTTCATAAATTACATTTATTTCAAAATGCTTGGCATTATTAATCCTTTTTATATTGTTAATATAAAGATTCTGCTCCAAGACCTCAAAAACCCAGAAAGTTTATTTTTTTCCTCTCTTTTTTGCATTGCATGCACTGATGAACCAGCCTGCTCAGCAAGCATTTAACAGATTAGACACTTGAACATGGTTTCAGGCAATGCTCTCTCATGTTTCTGCATATTGCCTGATAAACACTTCAAAGTAAACCGCTCATAAATATGAAATGAAAAGCCGAGAAGTCGTTATGCACAGCTTTGAGATACAAATCTCTTTATTCCCCTCTGAAGTGGGGTTTGATTGACATAATGAGTCATAGATCCTGTCCAGGGACACACTGCCTTATCCCCTTTTCCTCAGGAGATGGGGAGTCTTTAAAGAAATCCACTTCAGAACTTTCTGACAGACAGCCACCACAAAGTTGAACACTGCACAGTTTTATTATTTTGTATTAATACCTGCTTTAACAACTGTGACATATGTCAAAGATTGATTCCAAAGCCATGAACAGACCTCAGCACTAAACCTTCCACACGAGACCAAGCCAAGACGTGTGTTGGACCGAGGTACCACTGCCATGGCATGCAGGCCTTGGAGCCGCCATGGCCGGCAGGCTGGGGGAGCCAGGGAGGGCCCTGAGCTGCGGCCTGCGCCCGGCCACGGCAGGGACTCGCACATCCCCAGGGCCCTGCTCGCTTGCTCAGGCCCAGCCATTCCAGCAGAGCATCACGAGGGCATAGCAGAGCCCTTCTTGCCTGGGCTGGTCCCCTCTTCAGCCCCACGTGCTCCCCTTGGTGTCTGCACAAGCAGCT
This sequence comes from Mesitornis unicolor, assembly GCF_000695765.1. Classification (NCBI taxonomy): domain Eukaryota; kingdom Metazoa; phylum Chordata; class Aves; order Mesitornithiformes; family Mesitornithidae; genus Mesitornis; species Mesitornis unicolor. The sequence goes on from NW_010209036.1 coordinate 91,912, forward strand.
CCTGACCACAACCACACCACAGCATCTGCGGCACCCAGCCCTCGCTGCCCACCTCTCCCTGCCTGACACGGCCCACCTTGGGCACAGGGGGTGGCCAGAGGGCACTGTCATCCTGAGGGCCCCCACAGTGCTATGTCAGTTCTCGTCAGCAGGTGTATTGCTCAGGTACAGAGCCCTGAGGTCCTTTCCTATACTTCACAGGTCTGTGCTGTTTAGGACACTAAAACTTCCATGTGAGAAGGAGCAGTTCAAATCACCCAGCCTGAAAAACCCTGAAATGCTAATTTAGATATTGCTGTTTATAAATGATAACCACATGAAAATGAGAAAAACTATGGCACGTGTACTTGTTGGCCATTGCTACTCCACACACATCTATTCCATCAAAAGTTGAGCTTTAAGCCACCGTGGTGAAACTGCTCATCAACAGCACCAAAACCAAAATTATGGTGCAATAAACTGCTACCCTACAGTGTTATGTTCACAACCTGTATTTGCAGTGCTTGTGGAGGTTTTTAGAATGAATCCAGCAAATACCTGCCTAAACCAAGATACAACTCCTGGCCCTTCATTAGCTAGCCACACTGTATGCACTAAATTATACACTGCCATTGATTTTTCTTAGTCACTACTCCCTGTGAAATCACCACACATAAAGGACGAAAGATCCACCACGCACAACTTCGCCTTGTTAATGGTAGCACTATTATTAACGTTAGACATGAGCCATTCACGTCATTTATACAAAAATACCTACGTCATTAAGACTTAAAAAGCAACCGTAAAAAAATAGTTTAATTTGTGGCGTTCAGAATGCACTCCAAAATTAATTTATTTTGCCAATAAAAATGAAAATTTTTATCTATTAAAATTATACTTATCAATAAAAAAGCATACAGTTAAACAATGAAATTGAGAGAAAGCTAAATACTAAAAGAACATAATTTTACATGTAAATAACAAAACATTCAAGCCTAGTTCCGCAGCAAAAGGTTGAAAGGGAGATTTCAAAGCTTCAGATGATGAAAAAGCCACAGTCTGGTATCACCATCCGGCTACAGTGAGGCACTGCTGCCTCTGCTGAGTCCTCAGTGACTGAGATCACCCAGACATTATCTTTCCCTCTGGAACATCGATTGTTAAACCCTTTACTGCTGATGCTTCTTGGTTGCCCACGTTGATCCTGCACTACAGACTGCGAGCACTTTTCCTTCACTGCTGGACATGATCACTCATCTTAAGAGTCAACAGTCGGCACTGGCTCTTCTAATCTTCTAATAAGCAATACATATTTACATCAAAATGCAAATACAGAAATTGCAACAATGCTGAGCAAAATGGGGAAGTGCTGAAAAAACCAAAAGCTAAATCAAAGCTTATGACTATAAACAGGCAGTCTCCAATTTTCCAGTCTTTGATTATGGATTGCCTTTTCTATGTAAATTTAAAATCTTTGGCCCAAATTGCAGCTGTCTGTAACTGTTTTAAGTATTTGTGAGGAATCATTATCATACATACAATTAAAGAATTAAGGGCGTCTATCTTGGCATATACGTGAAAAAACTGTTATGCACAAGTCTTAATTTTAACACTTGTATTATTCCAGGCTACTGCTGATAAATGGACACAATGAAAAGCAAATGAGGCATCTGCAATACACTGAATTCCTGAAAGTCTTCACAAGATCTTCTGCAGCACTCACAATTCATATGCGATTTAATTAATAATAGACATGAGTAAAATCGGATATTTCAATAAGAACTGGATCCTAAAATAAACAAGCCGTTTCAATGTCAGAAATAAAGCGTGTTTCCATAAGCTCGTGTTATTTTAAGAAGTTAAACCCCTGTTACAAGACGTGAAGCATCCTGACAGGACTTCAGGAGCAGCCGCACGGTGCTGAGGTGACAGCAGCCGTCGGTCAGTGCCCTCGGCATCCCCAAACCCCGCTGCCTCCCTGGAGAGCTGTGGCTGCTGCTTGACCCACCGAAAGCAAGAGCTTCCCTCCCCGGATCTGTCAGCCCTCTGGCTTCACCCATTCACTCGCTAACAGAAATACACTGCTAAAGCAAGCCTTTAACTCTGTTCCTTTAGAGACTGCTAGGTTCTTGAACCTCTACTATGACTATCCACAGAGGCTCCAAAACAGTCACATAAATAGCTATTGATTATCAAATTGCAGCTAGAAATCTGGTAAGAGCCACTGACTTTTCTTCTTTTCACATTTCCCCCAAGAACAACCTTTCCTTACTGCACCACAGCTACATTTAACATAGAAACCATCATCCCCCTCTACTCCTATGCAGTTATCTTTACGCTGGATGCCTGTTCAACAAACCATCACCTTTCCATTTCTTGTCCATGCTTTCCAGGTTCAACATCAACACAACAGCGCAAAAAACAGCTTAGTGTTGGTGCTAAAGGAACATGATTTCCATTAAAAACTGCAGGAATTAGACAACAAGAGGAGCGCTTCCCTTTCGAAGCGGCTGGTAGTGCAGACATCCACTGTCAGCACGCAGCTTAGTCCAGAGAAATGAGCAAGAACATTTCCAACTTGTGCATATGTTTGTATTTACAAATAAATTCTTCCCACTCATGCCAGTAGTGAAAAAATAATTAAATTAGCTAAAAAGTTCTGATCAATAGTAAAACATTTAGCAATGTTGCAACTCAGAGGTTATTTGAAGGCTGGCAACCAATTGGAAGAATATGTTTTCGAAGTCAAACTAAAAAATAAAAGCTACATAACTATATACACACGGTTGCCATTTTCAACAAAGCAACATACATCTATATCCATACCTATACTATACCTATGTATTTTCTAGAAATCAATTATTGGTAAACAATTATTTTTAATTAAAACTGCTCACTGGGATGAGCTACAAGGCCCAGTTTGTGCCTTGGGCAGCCACAACCCGAGCTCCCCATCACCTAAGGATGCCTGCAGAAAGGCTGCGTTCCAGTGATGGAAAGGCTGGACCCTCCCACAAAGCATGCACTGCACTCTGCATTTAGTCCTCTGAGAGCTTTCAGGAGGAAAAGACTATAGTTATTACTAGCATCATTATTATTAATGAAAAACACACATGTAAAATTAGGTTTCGAACACAATGTTTTATAGCCCCTATTTATCCCTGTGGACACGCGCCATAATGGCTTTAACAGACCTTTAACGCTCTCTGACTAATTAATCTTTACACCCAGGACCAGCATTGAGTTTTATTCAGGAAGGAGCAGCAAATAGCATCTGTGGATTGGGCCTGCAAGGTCCAGTGCATGAATAAATTGCGAGGCTACAGGAGAGATGGCGTTGAACAGCTCCTCTCCTCCCTCAGCACTCCAACCACTGCCTACACCAGCCAAGCTTCTCTTCACAAACTCCTGACATATAGCTTATTTTATTTCCTACAGTCTTTTCAACCTTACAGAGATTTGGTCTTCCAAATGCATTGACAGCGATAGAGAAAAATATCACAGGGACTAGATATCACTTTAAAACAGGACTGCATTTCTGACACAACCAAGTACGCACCAGCAAATTCAGCTTTCCTATGGAGAGCACAAACGAACTGTACAAATTAATAGGACCCAGCAATTCATCAGGAAAAGCTTTAGGCTTCCATTTCAAACTCCAACATCTTCCAAATATGAAAATATTCTGCAAAAAGAAACCACTAAGAGGAAATACACCATGCAATTTCTTAATAGAATAAATTCAACCTTAACTCCTCTCAAAAGATTTTTAAAGGTACCAGACAGTGCAGACTCCTGTCATTACCCTCCACGTTACAGACAGGAAACTGAGCTCTTCCATGAGTGCTTACCTGAAGATGTAGGATTATCAGCCAAAGAACAACAACAACTCAAACCCTGCATTTTAACTTGATGTTTAAAGCACGTTTGGTTAGATCATTCTCAAGGAGGAGTATTTATTGTTGACACTGAGCTGTGCCTTGGATTTCAGACAAACAGAAAATTGTCTTGTTTCAGGTTTTTAATGAATGCAATGCAAGATTTACATTGCTTATGAGCCAGCCTGGAAGTCTTAGTCCCTTCATTTTTTTGCTAAACACTGTAAACATCACACATGGAACTGCAAATAATACTGGCACAAGCAGTGCGAGTTCTTCTTCCTTTCCTTTGGTTTTACTGCTCATCTCCAAGGTGTGAGGGTCCTCGCTCAGCCTCTACTACTGCATCTCTCGAAGCCTGCCTTTCCCATCTCTTGGACTGTCTTTTACTCTCCCCATCCCAGCAGTGTCAGACTTCTTTATTAAATAAATTATATTAATAAAGCTGTCAAACTGCTTGAACACGAGTAATTCTAATGTTAATAAAACCCAGTAAAACCACGTCTTTGACTTCACCTTCATATTTTTAAATTCTATTTTGTAATAACAAATAAAACACACTAAGCTTTATTTTTCTAAATTATTATTACATTTCTGTGATGGATAAAGGCAATATGCATTTGCCAGAAACACAAGAAAATTAGATGAAGTTGGGAGACACGGAATTAACTGAAGTGAAATTCTCCCCTGTGATGGATGGCTTGAAGTCTCTCTAACCAGAGGAGTTTGCTTAGAATCAAAATAATTTCCGATTACTCAAGAATCCATGCAACACAGACAATAGATAAGGAAGGAAAACAGCAACAGTGAAAATATTAGATAAAATAAATAAGAATGGATTACTAATCTAAGTGCACAGATTTTTTTTCCCGCTCACAATGTTATTCATGCCCCTAAGCAACTCACTTCCTCTCATGCACTTTGTCTGTAAAATGGGAATGAACCAACGTAATTCATCCCAATGGTATAAACGTGAGTTAGAGCAAGACAAAAATAACAAAACCCAAACACCTCATAATTATTTAAACAGGATTTTATACATCAGAATGACAAATACAATCTTAGCTTTTGCTCTCTTCAAGAAAAAACCTTATCAATCACCTAAAATGTAGACATTTTTCACTTTCAAATGTTCAACTCTTGTCTTCCTCCAGTTTATATCATTTTCAGCTCCGTAAAAGATGAAGTAGATGCATTTCAAGTTGCTTCCCTTGACTTTAAATCTTGGATAACTCTGCTCATCTACCACCTTTCACCACAAATTAACGTGCGTATCAAGACAAGTTCGTTATCATTTAGAGGCCTGTTAAGAAGATGAAAAAAGAGCTGCACCTTAAAGTGCTCTGGATTATTTACTGGTTAATAAAATCATTACTGAATGATTTCAGAGCTCACAATCATCAGTTTGCTTTTCTTCCTTTCTAATCAAGAAGCTCTGAGACTAAATTTTACACTCTAATAAATGGCTCCTTGTTGGAAAGTACCATCATATTTGCTTTCTGAAGGTAAGAATGATGTCTCTATAAAATAAATAATAAAGACAATTAGATAGAGAAAACTCTGATATGAATGCATTTTGGTGCCTCTAAATACAGTACTTTTGGGAGCCACAGGTGAAGAATTACTCTTAGCATGTAAGAGTCCTAATACAGAGGAAAATGTCATCTTCATCTTACAGATTTATATAAAATTGCTATTATTAATACATTTCAAATGTTCATACACTACCTAGGAGAACAGTATTTTACATTCTTCTGGAACAAATCACAGAATCACAGAATATACAAGCATAACCCAGCTTAGCACATGCACGACAGGAAGCTTCCCTGCACATTATTGAGGTGACAGCTCCTCACGTGCAGGTCAGTCCCCAACCTACACTGGTCCATGGGGTTGTTCCTCCCCAGATGCAGACCCTAAAAAGTGACATTTGCTTTCCCGAGTCCTCAGGCACCTCTCCTGTTGCCCACAACTTAGCAAAGATGATGGAGAGTGGCCTAGCAATGACTCCCCCAGCTCCCTCAGCACCCCTGGGTGCATCCCATCAGGGCCCAGGGATTTATGGATGTCCAGACTGCTGAACTGATCCCTAACCCAGTCCTCCTCAACCAAGGCAAACTCCTCCTTTACCCTGACTTCCTCAGGGGCCTCAGGGCTCTGGGGCTTCTGAATCTGCAGCTCATTAGCTCTTGTTAAATCAGAAACTCACAAGCTGAAGCAGAAAGGAAGCAATGCTAAATACAGTTCAGTGGCATCACCTTCAGGTTAATAAAGGCACCCACTCACATTTTGGCCATCTCTAAGCATCAGCTGTGCCACACACACTAAGCACAAGAGCAGAGGGAGAATCAGAAGTACGATCACCCGTTGGCCATCATCAGAACATTGTACATCATCATCAACACAAACCTACTTCCCACCATCACTCATGGCCTGTTCTGGGCTTGGTCCATGGACACCCCTGGGACACCATCCCCCTTGTCCCTCCTGATATTCCAGCTAACACTTCCCAGTGGCAGAGCACACAACCCATTTCCCCATCCCAGCATGGTGACAGGCTCAGGTAGCAGCAGAGGGGGTGCAGGTACCGGGGTACGGCAGCAGCTGCCCGTGCTGCTGAACGTCCAGACAGGGCTGATGAGCTCCCAGGCACTGCCAACGCCTGCTGCTGCACTGCTGGCTCCCATAGGTCCAGCCAAATGTTGGCCACAGCAATTCTGCTCTGCAGAAGCAAACCCCAACCTTGCACCAGCCCCACCAGGCGATGCTCCCCAGCCGTACACGGCAATGCCCGCTGATACCATCTCACATCAGCCTTTCCTTTTGCCTCCTTCCAGGTTAGTTTGCCAAGCTGTATTTCCAGTTCTCTCCACGTCTGGAGTGGCCGCTTTATTGATAAGACTTTGCAGATAACAGCTAGCTCCCAAAATTGTGCTAATGCTTTCTCCTCTTGATGCTTCTGCCCAGAGATCGCACTCTAAAGCCCATGCCAGTATCTTCCTTCCTTTATCCCTCTCTCAACATTGCTCCTGTCCAACTCTACTCATCTTTATCTTGGTAACTCTCATCCATATCAAACCTCACATCTCAAAATTCACCTTGCCTTTTCAGCATTGAAGATACCAACACTTCATTTAGCTTCACTGGAAAATCTTTTTCTGGGATCTTAAAAGCATTTATTTACCACTATCATCCCGCACAGGTTAGGAGTCCCTAAGAAAGGACAACCAACATTAGGAAATCATGTAATTGGTTGGTGAATGCAGAGAAAAAAGAGAAATCACAAATGCATCCAAAATATTTTGCCAAGAATCAAAAGCTTCTTGCAAATAATTCCTTGAACGAAAAAAGAAGTAGAGAATTCGACACACTCCACCACCTGCACATCCCAAAATACCTACAGATTTCTGCAGAAACAGAAAACTTCAAGCATAACAGTCTCCTTGACAGGGAGACAAGGAGCCACTTTGCACAAGTGCCCTCTCTTCCCCCATCTGCATTTCAGATTGCGCTGGGTGTTAATCCACAGCCTGGAGCCATCAGAAATGGGAGCCAGTGCACACAGAGACTTTGTTGAGGGGAGCAGGAGGAAGGGAAAGGAGAGGTGCACACGGCACAGGGGCACACAGCACAGGGACACACACAGAGTACAGGTGTGCACACGGCACAGGGGTGCACACGGCACAGGGACACACACACAGTACAGAGGTGCACACGGCACAGGGGCACACACACAGCACAGGTGTGCACATGGCACAGGGGTACACACACAGTACAGGTGTGCACACACAGCACAGGTGTGCACACGGCACAGGTCTCCTGTAGCGCTGGCTGCTCACACCGCTCACAGATTGCCCTCAGATTTTGGGGTGAACTCTGTGGCTGCCAAGGATCATGTGCAGAATCGAACCACAACACTCTCCTCAGAGATGCTGACAACAGAAAATATCTTTTAATAGTAAGGCTGTAGGAAGATAAAGTGTGTGCAGATTGAGCTCAACTTCACCCAGTCTTGAAAGCTGAAGTGAAAAGGCCTTTAGCTGGGTCATCTCTGCCAGGAAGAATCTCTCCCACACGCACAAACCACAAGAGAAGTACTTATTTTAAACATCTCATTACATATTCTTTTAAAACAAACAATGTGGCATTTTTTCAGGCATATTGCATAAGTACACTTATACTCTAAGTAAACTGTACTGCTGCACTTAATGTAGCTTTTCAATATATTAAGTATAATACTTACTTTAAAAAGGCACACTTGACATTCACTGATGCTACCAATAACCACGGGCTTCCTTGCTAAACAATCCAGAGACATAGATTTTAATTCCTATTCTGAAAAATAACAGCATAAACATGACCAGGGACTTCATTTATTCAACTGTTTTGTGGCAATTTACTGTGCATTTTGGTAACAGCATTTTCTGATACGCTACCGCATCTTCTCCATTGCAGAGCATTATTTAAGTCACATGAGGAGGATCTGAGGTAAATCTCTAACAACCTGAGCCATTTGTTTAATGTCTGCACATTCCTCTGTGCATGCAGAAGCCTTTCCCATGCCTGACAAATACACTAACTACTGTAATTTCTGTTATCTGGAGGATATAAAACAAAAGAGGGAGAAAAGGAGTATCAGCTACAGCTTAAATAATAAGGATACAAATATAGTGATACTGGGGTAATTAAAATACTCTTAAAATAGTGTTCAAATCCAATATATGCTAGGGAAACCATAATTTTGAGGAAAAAAGTGGAATCTAAATTAAATTCCTGTCCTCCCAATCCACTACTCCACAGCTGAGCAAACGGACACTTTAGGTTCAAGAACTGAACCAGTACTATTAGTTAACACTGGTATATTTTACAACACAATATTACAAATTACCTCTCGATTTTGGGTTTCTTTAATCTGCCAAGTCATTCCACTTATTCCAAACTGTTCCAATGCACAACCAGCTCACCTCGTTCTATAGAAAATCCTCACCTTTTGGAGTGCCAAAGTTTCTGTTTTACAAATACCACATCTGTATGGAAGGAGTATAGGATGCCACACTTCTGAATTTTTTTTGGTGTACCCTGAGTTCCTCAGCAGTACAAGAGATACTGAGGGAAAACTGGATAAACCCTATGCAAGTTGCAGAAATAACGAGGAAACACAGGTCAGCAGAAACCCAAAACTTCAAGGGAATGTGATGGATGTGGGCTGCTTTGCCTGGATCAGTGATGTCCACAAAAAACCACCTCGTAGGAAACCCCATGTGGGACAGATATACTTGGATCAAGGTGTAAAATCATTAAGCTGTCAAAGAATGGAAGGAAGAAGATTAATTTAAGAGACTGAATTTAGAATGGAGAAGACTGTCAGGCAATAACAGCTTCTAAGAGTTGCAAAGCCGACACATAAACAAAGAGCAAAGCTGACACCTCTGATAACCACAAAGCCTGCTTATTCCAAATATACCTCAATTAGAGTCATTCTGGATTGCACAAAACAAAAGGACGCGTGCAGGGCAGCGCAGTGTGGCACTGCTCACCTCAGTGCCCTGCTGGTGCCCCCACACGTCCCCGAGCATCCCCAGCCAAACGCTGTGGGAAGGGAAGGGCACTGCATGGCTCCCTGCACCCAGAACACAGCAAACAGGTCCTGGCAGCTTCCTGTGCTCTGAAGCTGAACGTCCTGATGGAAGTTGGGTATTTTCTTTAAGGGCCATTGGGAGAACCTGTGCAAAGCCATCTCTCAAAGGCAAACACTTGTGGGGAGCGGATTTTCTTAAGAAGACGGTAAAATATGAAGCCAGCACCTCACCTGCATGGCTTTGCTGCAATGGCCCCAGAACAGCCAACACACAGCAACAGTAGCTTCGTTACAGCTTGTTAATGGTAAAAACAAACACAAAGGTTCATTTTACTTAAGAAAGGGGAGAGAAACGGGCAAACACAGACGAGAGATTGTTGTGCTGCGTTAACGAGAGCGAACCACACAACTGAAGTACTGAAGACATCCAAACCCACAATCTGCTGTGTACACTGATTTCAGAGAGCAAACACCACTGCGTTTGTCTGCGCTGTGTTCTGGTTGAATCGACCACATTTAAACACTCCTGCTTAGGTACAAAGGCACAGGATTTTAGCCCTCTATCAATACAAAATAATATGTATTTCCCTCAAATTTCATGTTCTTTCTTCTAATTAGACTGCTGCTAGATGTGTAAGCAGTCTTATAAACACTTTAACCTTACTTTAATTTTCCATTATGAAAATTATAACTGTTCATTAACTTCGGAAGACGCAGCACTACAGCTGCGATACATCATTCCTCATATTATTAACAACCTACTTTATACGTTCAGTGCTTGAAGCAGATATTGGTAATAACGCTTAAGTGTTTTGTTTTTGTGTTTGTAAGAATTTAGAAGAAAAAGAATTAAAGGAGCACAGATGCATAAATTGCTGTCTGTACTCAACACTTATTCACTGTCATGATCTTAAATTCAGTGCCAAAATAGTGCACTAAATCTAGCAGACGTGTTAGAAACTAAAACCCAAACCCCCAAACAAGAAACTCTCTCACATTACCCTCCCACCTTTCCAGCTCCTTGGTAACATCAGATAGTCAAGAGTGACATCCAGATCATCACCTTTCGTGCAGTAAACTCTTAAAATATTGTGAATAGTTTCATCAAATGCAATAGTTTCCCACAGAGACTAAGCACCATCTTAGCTTTGCTTCAGTACTTAGGGATGGAAAAACTCCACGAGACAATTGAGTAACGCTATGAAATTAAGTGGAATATTAGTTATAAAAACTAATAAATAAAATAAAATCAGTAAAACTAATTGCAGGGCTGACTGACAGGGCTTTAAACTGGATATGAAGGGGGCCAGGGATAACGCTGTGTGACAAGCGGCAGGATGACACCGCAGGTTTGTAGGGATGGGTGACAGTAAGGGCCTTCTGCACCTCAACACCATTTCAGATACTCAAAATTAAACTTGTTTCTAGCCAGCAGTCACCAGAGGACTTGCTAATTTCTATGTGAAAACTGATCAAATGCCATTCTACCTTTCTCACATGGAGCACTGGAAAAAATGCTACTGGAGTTGGATATTGGTTTCCATTTCCTTAGCATTAGCCATTTCTGAAGTCTGGTGGGTAATTCCTCTCTCCATTTTCTGGACTTGCTTAAATTCAGCTAAAATGAAATATTCTACTTTACTTTTCACTACACTCAGAAGAAATAAAAAACTGAGTTTTGTGTGGGGTTTTCTTGTGTTTCACCGTGCAAGTTTTCAGCACCAAATTTTAACAAGGTTCTACAGCACACACACACAAACATCTGAGACTCATTCTATATCATGGGTAAGAAACAGCATTCGTCAGAGAGGCTTCTCTCCAAAAGGTTTTAAAGATACCTTCTGACTCTGAATTAAACAGGGTGCAGGGATTGCCACCAGTGGAGGAGCAGGAATCACAAACAGCCATAACCCAAATATTCTATGGAAATGTAAGCAAGTAATTACAAATAAAACTGCTTACATCCATGCAACTTGTTTGGCAGCAGTGGTGTACCATAAGGAAAGCTGCTACAATTCATAACAGCATCTTGTAATAAAACAGCTTTATGCATCCCTCTCAAACTGTTCAGTGCTCGGATCTCATCAGATGGCTGAGTAAGCATTACGCTTTGGGACAGTAAATCTCTGCTTCCAATATGGTCCACATTCACAGACGGGTACTTCTGCATTCGCTGTACGGCACTTCCAGCTAAGCACTCATATAAAACACAGCAATATATAAAAATATCTGCACGCTATTTTGTACAGTCAGCTATCCAGCTCTGCAAAGATTCAGGAACCTTGAAGGACCAGCAGCTTAAGAGGGACTGACTGTTACCTGAAAAAAACTCATGTCAGGTTTGGATTTGGAAGTTAATGAGCAACTGGCCAGCAGACCAGACAGGGTGGAACTCACAACCCTGAACTCTGAGTCCAGAGACAAACAATACAGAACAAAAAGAAGAAACGAAAAATGCTGGGCCCTGCTTGCCCAATGATTCTTGCTTCTCATTTTCTTTTCTGTTAATCTGAATTCCCATTTATAAGCTTGAAGTGAATTGGTCACAGCACTTTGACCCAACTCCAAAACAGCCATGGTTCTCAAGGCAAGAAAATGAGGTTTGAGTGATGGGTTTTTGTTTGCTTGTTTGTTTGAAAGTTTCCTTATGTTTCTCTTCCTAAGTTAACTGTGTGTATTTGGGTATGGCCACAACATCAGAAAAGCTTCTAAAAACAAAGTCATCCATTTGAGTTATTAAGAGAAGAAACAGGAGCAAGAAAACCAATATAACCAGAGTAACCATCCCCACAGCCCAACAAGGTGTGCACTGAGCGTGCAATGGGTTCCCGAGCTCCCACCAGAAACAGAACAGTACTCACTACTGCAAATTCTGGACTGATTCTCTGGTACGTGCCTAGGGTGCAGGGTCAAAGATGACCAATTCAAACCCAGATCAAGCATAAAAGCTTTCTAAATCTGAAATGTTCATGGCACTATGTGTATTAGAAAAGTATCTGAACCTCTTCCTTTCATCAGTTTGAGAACACTCACAAGTAATCTGTCTCTTTTCCAAACTCTTCTTGCTGGAAAATACGCCCTAAAAAATACTTGCGTTAAACCACAGATCCTGCAGAAGTTAAGAACCAGAGAAGGTGGAGTATCTGCAGAATTTGCACAAGTCAGTAACTTCTGTTAGTTGGATTAATCAAGAAATACTCTTATTTAGAGTATTTTATTTTAAAAAGAAAAATACTGTCTCATCTGCTAGGCGTACATTATCTCATTTAATGACGAATTTTAATGAGAAAGAGCATCTACGTGGACATGCTTAAACATCAGAAACCTCTTAGAAGAGGGTGTGCATGTGTGGGTATGAGAAAATGGAGAAGGAATTCTAGGATCAGAAATTCTTATTTTCAGTATCCGAAGTCTCAGACTTCTATTACATGGCTGAGAAAAAAAATTAGGGAAAAAAGTACACCAAGAATAGGTTTTCCTCAGCATCCAGCAAGGCGCTGGCACTGCCGGGCGAGCCATCACCACTGCTCTGTTCTGAAGAACAAGATCTTGTTGCTTGATACAAATTTGTAACTACAGAGCACAGGGAGTGTAATTCCTATTAATTTGGAAGTACTTTAGAAAAGGCGTTTGCATTGGAATGGTTACTAAGCCTATTCTAGGGTAGACCTATGTTTTTTAAAAAACGTCTTTAATTCACACTGTGCGCTAAATATACGAGTTGATAACGTCTACTTTTTAGAAGTTACCCTTTCACATCTACCTTCCATGTTCATGTAACTTTGGACATGGTTAAAAAAAACAGAACCTGGTTTAACTTAATAATCAACGAATGAGGAGTCCAAGTACAGCAGCAGTAAAAAAAAGCAGAAATTCTTTTAGAAAGACAAATAACTGTTTTGAAAAAAGGGAATGTAAAGCTACACATACCTATAGATTTGCATTGGAAATCCCACATTTTGATTCTCTAATTCAAGCTGTAAACAAATGCTGATTTTTAATAATGATCACTAGAGAGAAACTTCCAAGAATAGAATTCTTTTCCCCGAGAGAAATCGTGTGTGTACACAGAATCTGCTTATTATGTCTGTTTGTTGTTTATTGTAAAAATACGTATTAATATTAGAATAGTGCTGTGTTTTTCAGCACTGGTTATATTAATTATTACTGGAGCCCTCTGTCAGAATCATAGCTTCTCCACATCAAGTTTCAGAAGATGATATTTTATTAAAATCCGACTACATCTTTATTATGTTCACCTAGGACAAGATTCCTGGTCGAACTTTAATTGATTACATTAAATATTTAGCTTGCCAGTTGATTACACCCTTCCCATAGCAATGACATTTCAGAGATGTCCGCAGGCTGCATTGCAATGGGCTGGAACATGACTTCTGTCGCTGAGGAGGGCCCGAACCAGCCAAGGGGCTGATCGAGCAGGTCAGCCAGGCCAACAGGCAGGAGAGCAAGAGTGACCCCTCCAGTGAAAGTGTCCACGTCAGCCGGGCTGATTTCTCAGTAGTCCAACCACCACCAGCAAGCTCTGAATACATGAAGATACGACAAGGTGAAACGCCAAGAAAGGAGGATGGAAGGGGAATGAAAGGGAAGTGGAAAGTGAGAGATTATCATGGTTGAGTCACCATCCATGGAGGTATTTAAAAGATGGGTAGACAGAATCCCAGACTGGTTTGGGTTGGAAGGGACCTCACAGCCCCCCCAGTCCAACCCCCATGTGCAGGGACACCTCCACCAGCCCAGGCTGCTCAAACCCCGTCCAACCTGGCCTTGGGCACTGCCAGGGAGGGGGCACCCACAGCTTCTCTGGGCACCCTGGGCCAGGGCCTCACCACCTCACAGGGAAGAATTTCTGCCCAATATCCAGTCTAAATCTGCCCTTTCCAGTTTAAAACCATTCCCCCTCATTCTGTCGCTACCTGCCCTTGTAAAAATTCCCTCTCCAGATGAGGTGCTTAGAGGTGGTTTAGTAGCAGACAGGTTACTGGTTTTTCTGTGAGGGGTTTTTGGTTCTGTTTTTGTAAGCTGGGGAGGGCTATGGAGATAGCCCTGTAAGAAGCTGCTAGAGAAGCTCCCACGGCTCCATTGTCAGACCCAGGGAGCTGAGATTCCACAAGGTTTCCCTGAAAAGCCACTTGTAAAAAGATTTCCTTCTGGTTTTGTGTTACTGTAACTCAGCTCTAAGATACACCAAGTTTTAGTTTCATTCCCATTTACCAGCAGGTCTTAATATCACAGCTCAAAAGGCCACTTAACTGATGCTAGGGTACAGACAAGATGAGGCATGTCAAATTTGGGGTTAGACTTTCTTACAGTTTCCTTTCCTAAAAGTGTATTTGGGGAAGTATGTTCTAAAGTTTTGTACTTTTATTTATTTGCTAGTCTAGTAACGCTGCTCCATTATTAACAGCATCAACACAGATAACAGCACAGATAAAAAGTGCTTTCATGTTTTCAAATCACAAAACAAGAACCACCATATGATTTTTCATTATTTGGGGAGGGAGAAGGTAGGGGAGGGAGTTTTTCTTCAACATCTTTGTTTTACTAAATAAGGTATATGTATTAAAACATGTGTCTTTATTTCTCACTAATGCCAAGCTTTATAGAGAAAATAAACTAAATGCAGCTGTCTCACCTTAATTAACAGATGTTTTATACTGGGATGAGGTGTCTCTCAGGTAACCTTTAAAACCAAAGTGAATTTCGACTCAGCAGCAGTGCCAGCTCCCTGTGCATACAGGATATAACAGGAAATCTGCCCTGAGGCCTTTCCCCCCTCAAGGCACCCCAGATCTGACCCCATGTTGAGGGCTTCCTCCTCAAGCTTCTGCCTCCTGCCTGCACCTTGGACGCTGTTTGACTGTGCAAGGGGATGGACATAGCAAAAGGCACTGCAGAATGGCACTCAAAACCTAACATGACAAAGCAAAACTGAGAATGTGCTCCAACACCAACCAGAATAACAGGAAAAGGTTTTTTAAATGTCTTTAATACAAATCTATATATAGAACATTCCATTTTCAAAAGGTCACCTGTTCTGGAAGGAAATATTAAAACTAAAGTAAAAACTGCGTAAAACCCAGTTGGATTTGGATCACTAATTTGAGCCTAGAAGTTCAGCATGGCTTGTGTGTGGTGGCAGGGTGACCACAACCCCATTTAGTGCTGCTGGGAACACCAGCCCAAGAGCCCGTGACAGCCACCGTCCCCTCCGTGCAGCAGCGCATCCATCACCACCAAGCACACGGTACCCACCACCACAACTTCAATCCGAACACGCTTCATCCCTCTCGTGACGTGTTCTCGCTGCAGCGTGGCTCCTCAAACGTGTCCCAGTACATTATCTGGTGACAGATTTATGATGGGAAGGACAAGACGAGAAAACAACATTCGTTCTTCTCAGCAACCAGAGCTGCCTTAGCCTAGGCTCTAAAAAATGAAATGTATATTCATCCAGCTGGATTTCATTGCTCTGGGTTTGGGGTTTTGGAGGGGCTTTTTATTGATTTTTTCTTTTTTCTTCAAGAAACCTATTGAATATATATGGAGAAAAGATATAGTGTGAAATAGCCAGGAGAAAATGAGCAGTAGGGCACAGAAACAGAAACTCATATGAAAGAAAACTGAGTGCATTACACTTCCCAAGTGCCCCTCTCTGAGGATTTTACCGCAATAACTTAATTTCCTATTTGCTGTTAATAAAAATACTGGACAATCTTAAGGGACACTCTAAGGGATTTATTATAATCATTGTCACTACTTCTTTCTAACTTCTGTTAATATACCTATAGTGTTAAACAGGATACAACATGCCCACATTTTTAAGTACAGAAGAATAAAAAATGGAATTTGAGCTGACATACAGAGAGATACTGGCCATTGTCCTTTACTGGAATTATTTCACCATATGAAAAGAGATGATGTGACAAAGCAATTCAGCTGTGGTCAAATAATCATCAACATATTTCAGAAGACTGTTGGGTCCAGTTTAATATGCTTGCGGTTTTTAGACTTAATTTTAATAATTTCAGTCATATACTCCAGTTGTTCTAACGTTTCACAGCAGAGATTTACTGCTAGACCTGACCTGAAGTGAGTCAATTCGCTGTAACTATTGGTTAATAAATTCTGCATCAGCTGAAGGCAGGCGTTTGGCTGAGGCCAGGGACACAAAACCCATGAGCTGTGAATGCCAGGTTTGCAATCACCCCTTGAAATCCAGTTTACAGCTCCTAACAGCTCAGAGTTTGTTAAAGCTCGATCTGGTTCTGCCACGTTGTGTCACCAGAAAGAAGTTACTGTAACAAAAATCTGATAAAGATTGAAAATTTGTTCTCCTTGGGGGAAGAGCATATGGCACATACAGAAAACCTTGTATTAACAGAAGACTGTAAAATATTCCAGATATTCAGAACTATTGTTAACCTTTTGATATGTACTACCCAAAGTAGAAAAGTTTCTATTCATCTTAAAATACAGCATTCAAAAAGGACTCCTCAATGTGAAACAAAACCCGTAAAGTTTGAATGCTCCCTCAGATCCACTGGACTGTGTTTTTCAGATCCACTGACTAACGAATATCAGGTACTGAATTACCAATCTGTTTTGTCTACGTTAGGGAAAATCTAAGACACATCAATAGCTCAAGCATGCACTGGACCTGTCATTTTAGCCATGAATCTGAACAAATGTTTTGAAGACCATCAGAAAATAAGCTTGACACAAAGATACCAAACCTATTCTGAATGGCTTTGGACAAATATTATTATCGACATGGTAAAAACAGACCTTAAAGGGGAACTTTATTACTTAGAAAACCTACAGGTAAGCATCTCAGGAAAAGCAGAGTAGAAATAACACCAGAGCACAGCACTTCAGGTCACCCACAGCCACATCATCCCATGGCTTTATCCCTAAACTCCCAAATACTGCACCAAAAGTGGCGTCTCGGACACAGAGGAACTGTCTTTGGTAGGTGCATTTGCTAACGATCAGCACAAAAAGCTCATTTCAAACCACGCAAACAATGACTCAGTGCTTAAGTTGTATTCTCAGAGCTAAACTCCCCCATCGCTCATTTTTCTACCCAATGCTTTATTCGCAGCAGCTCAGAGCTGTGTTTCCAGCTCAGAGATCTGTCTTTTCCTGAAGAACGAGACAACCCATCCATAACAGGACACGGAAAGCCGAAAGCAAACCACGGAGATGTGTTTCAGACCTGTGAGCTCTGAATACAGCTTTTGTTATTAGCATTTCACTGCTGAATCACCATAAACAAAAATGGCCTTACCTTTAACAGATTTTCAAACCTGAGCAATGTATGATCAGGCAGCAGCTAAAAACGAAGCGTGGAGCAGCTCCAGCGCCATGGCTGAACCAGACACTTCTCACTAAGCCAAATGCATCTAGCTTTGCTAACAGAAGAGACAAAACACTGAGGAAAATACATCTACAATTGCTTAAAATACGTCAAGCTTTTTATAAAAGAAGAATAAAACATTCTCTAAAGACTATTTATTTTAAGGATGTTTATTTCCTACAGAATTTCATCCCATCAAAACACCCACTCAAATTTCGAATACATTTACATGCATAAATTCCTAGATGACTGCAGCTGGAAACCACACGCATAGGATGTAATGAACAGCATTTCCTACTGTATGAACCACATTTTTATCCATATAATATTAATGTAGAAAGTGAAAACATGTTCCAAGTCTTAATCCAGATCTACTTGCTGCATTATCTGAAGTTTCATGACCGCAGAGGAACTTTACAACCAGAAAGATCTGAGCTTTCAAATACGAAGAATTATTTTCTAAACAAATTTGCTATCTCAACTTTGCAAAAGCAGGAAAATAAGGAGTTACTGCTCATATTATTTAACAAAAAATGTATTTTGGCTCTCTAAAATAAACTTTATTCATCTAGATATAACAACAGAGACTAGCGTGGGGGAGAAGTAATAATCATAGTAATAAAACCAAATCTTCGGAGCATGGCAATTCAGTTACCAGCAAGTTACACTCCCCTTCACAAAGAGGGCAGACAAGAAGACATGAGGAGCAGGAGGAGGATGAACAGTTGTCAAACCAGCAATCAAGAGAAAAAGAACATGCTCAGGAAATGCCGAACAACGACCTGCAAACTCCAGTGAGGCACTCGAGCTGGAGCACCAATCACCCAGATAGGGAACAGCAATATTCAGATGACTCCTGCATGCAAAGGCTGAGCAAACCCCAGAGAAAACGGCTGCACTTTGATGCGTTATCTCCCCGTAAATATCTGCAAGCAAAGAAAGACCCTACCAGAACAGAGATTACCCCAGCAAACAGAACCAGATGTTGGACAGACCAGGCACAGCGTAAACCCTTCCAAATGTCTGTACGCAAATGTGAGAGAAACAAGGGATTAGACAAGGGTTGAATTGGTGGTGCTAATTAATAGATACTTTGATTTAAAGGTGAAGACAGACACCAACTGTTGGCAGAAAGCTTTGAACAAGTTGCATGACATGATAGCAAGGATAAAAAAAATGACCTCTCAGTGAGTGATCTCCACAGAAAAGTGTGATAACTTAGAATTTCCTGAGTTGCAATATTAGAAATGTGTGGTTGAGAACTATCATATGCCATTAACAAGCACATATATAAACCAGTAGAGTCCTAGCAATTAAAGATGTACCAGATAATTCACCTTCCACTGAGAGGGGAAAAAGAGCTATACAGTTATGTCTCACAACTGCCTGCATCTTGCTTGACATAAACCACATCTGATTCTTCAACTGAAACTAAATCAAGTAATTTATTTGTTAAAACATATCCAACTGCTGACTGAGTGACAATTTAACTGGGCTGTTTGGTCAAGTTAACCAGATGATTAAACACTGTTCCTGAGAAGCAGTGCTCATGGTCTCAACTCACAGACGTATGATTTATTGAGACAATAAATACCTGAGAGTAAAACTAGGTGTGTGTGTGCTGCAAAGGCATAATCACATTTTCTCAACTATAAAGACTGAGACTGTTAATTCATTAATTTATTGGACATAACAGGTATTTAAAGCAAGGAACATTTCATAGAAGAGATTATTTCATCCTGCTTCACACAGGCAGGTTATTTCACACATTGTTTCTAGGATCTTGATGCTGCAGTAACGTACTAGAGCCAATTAAAAAGGTAATTAGATGGGTTTCCTCCTTCCAGTTTTTCTGAGGTGAAGGGGAAGCAGTAAGGGGTGAGCAGTGGCAAAATGAAGTCAGCAGAAACAGCGTTCCCATTCCCACACCGCAATCACACAGCAGCCAAGAACAGGAAGGAATTCCCAGGCACCCGACTGACCACGACCACACCTTGGCCATGCGGCGTGTTACCATCACAGGGCTCTACTCTGCAGCAGAGGCACTCTGCTAAAGACAGACGAGTTCAGGTGAAAATGTTGTTGTTATTTCTAGAATGAACCCTGGAACAGGAACACAAAGTCAGCACACTGCCCAGCCCTGAGAACCACGACAAATAAAGTGCGTGGGTAAGGGTCACTGGTGTTGGTGTTTATCGGGTGCTTTGAACAGCAGAGCCTGGTTTGCCTCAATTACACACAGTGAATGTTGTCCGTATCAGAAATCTGAGAAGAGGAAGAACTTTCTAATTGAACACAGAAGTATTCAATTAATGGTAAAATCGCATCCATCCTCCGACAGTTCTCTTATTATACTCCTTATAACGCTGGTATACTTTAGCAGAGATTGTTTACTGTACAAGAAATCAGTCCTGACTCTACACGTACCTTGTCTGGGAAACTCATCCGACTCCCTGTGAACCAGGTCCGAAACGCGGTTCCCGTAGTGCATCCTGGTGTCGTGGTCGTACGCCTTCAGCGTCTCGCTGGAGCTGTACGACTTCTGCGTGGGCACCCTGCAGTCCTCGCTGTCCAGGGAGGAGCTGGTGTAGCGACACTCCTTCCCGCACCGGCCCCGCGTCAGAGAGCGGTGCCTTCTGTCCTTTATATCCATTGCTCCCAGCCAGGCAGGACGTGCTCAGCAAAGCTGCTCTTGTATTTGATGTCAGTCACTGTCACCTATAAACAGGAAAGGATAACACAAGAGTGAGCCACGCTGCTACAACATTTTGTTTCATTCTGCTTTCCTTGACTTATCCTTGAAGAACAAAGCGGCACCGATCGAGAAGAAAGAGAAGACCCACATGATGCATTCTTAGAAAATGAAATAATTGACCTGAATGGGCGGGGGGAAGAAAACCAAGTGCTGTAAGAGAATTGTATTCTATCCACGTGATCATCTCACTGAAGAGTTTAAAAAATAACGGTAAAACAAAAGCAGAGTTATCTTTTGATTTCTGAACGAGCACTGACAACGGCGCAGAGCTGACAGAGCAGCGCCTGTTCCCGTTATGCAACGGCACAAAGAAACAGGCTCCAAGCAGCCGCAATCATCGCTGTGTCTCCTGCAGGAGGGCTTGCCATTAAGACTGAAGAGTGCAGGAGAGTTGCAGAGAGGAGCCCGCTCCTGTGCAGCATTAATGCACTGCAAAGGTGTGTGTTACCCGTTAACAACGTGGTTACGAGCAGCAGCAACTGACTTCACTGCCTCCAGATAACAGTGCAAGGTTGGACCAGGCCCCTCCAGGGGTCCTGTCCAGCTCTGCCACTGCTGCATTTTCACAGCTCTCTGGAGGCACTTTGGGAACTGGCTGCTCCTGTGCACCACAGACCATGACCATGGCTCTTCTTCATGATCCCTCGCCATGACCAGTTCATCCAGCTTGGCAGTTGGAGCTCTCCAACATGGTGTAAACACCTTCTTGCTCACTGGACTAGAAAGAGAGATCTTTATGGCCTCCATCGCTGGGACACCTTTACTGTGGCACAGACACTTCAATACACACCCAGTTAGCATGCATAACCTCCAAAATGAAAGGTACCGTAGAAAGCAAGAAACACACCAAGCAGGAGCACCCTGGGGTATGCTGGGGTACACTTATTTCACGTTGGTATTGTATAGATCCCTTTCTCTCATGGCATCCCATGCCCAGGTCTGTACAAGTCCTGAGAAATCCTCACGATCACACTTTCTGCTGGAAATTACATCTTGCCCCACAGAAAATACCCAGATTTGCTAATGAGCAGACATGAGAAGAAAAGCTCTGCTTTTCTATACACGGCTAAGGAGGTGAAAGGATATTGGTGGCACATTTGGCTGGGAAAGTTGGAGAAGCCTTTCCTGCTGTCCCCTCTCGGTGCAGGTGCCAACCTGAAAGCCCCCCCAGCAGGAGGGGGCAGGTCCTGCACCCCAGTCCAAACCACCCGGGCAGGAGCTGCCATGTCCTTCACTGCTGCAGTTCACACCCACAGGAGAGGGCACAGCATCAGTGTAAGTATGGGCTGGACCACTGCTTTCTGGTGGAATAGCTGCTGTCCTAGGAGAGGATACGTGTGCTGGGCCAGAGGAGCCGGTGAACTTGAGAAAAGGCTTCTTGGCTTCATTGAGACTCTGACATTTAGACTTGTTGTGTGTAGTTTTTTTCCTGTCTATACTTTAAAGAGGAATGTTAGGTAACCAGGAGGAACCAGCTGCTCTCAGTCTCCCACAGGTGCTCTGCAATCTGTGAGCGAGAACAAGTGCAAACATGCTTACTTTCTTCTCCTTTTTCCTCTTATTTTTAACTGTGATGGCACATTTCAGAGGAGGGGGGGAGAAAACCACTAAACAATACACACAGAAAAACCAAACCAAACCAAAACCAGAAAACATTCAGCACTGACTGGACTGACAGGAGAAAAAAATCTCGTAGATTCTTCTCTCAATGTCATCTCTGCCTTGGGGATTTCTGCAACAAAAAGAGTCGGGCAAAAGCCGTTTCATAGCCCTGCCAGCAAACCACTCCTAAAATCCAGACACCAGTATCACCACACATGGCTTAAAACACGGTGACGTAAACTGGTCACACACTGCTAGAAAACTTTTCCCACAGTTGTTGTAAGCAGCTGAAATGCTGCTTCGCCTTCACGTTACCCCTTCCCCGTCAGACACCAACATCTTTATGTGCTGGATTCCTGGAAAGGCAAAGCGCGACAGCTTTGCTTAAGTGCGAATAACGGTGAGATTCAGTTTGAGTCTGAAATTCCCCATGTTCTTCGACTTATCTGTCTCAAGGGCACTCCATGAATGGTTTATTTTGAGGAACTGACCTAAATAGGGACTGATTTAATAATTCCTTTTGTTTCAAAGGATTTCACTAAGACCGCTCATACTGACCCACTTATAACACACAGAAGTACAAACTAACAACTGATTTACACTGCTTTTCCCATCTGTCATTGTTTTAAATCCTTACAAAGCACAAACAGCACCTCACTTTGGGAACTGGGCACTTCTGGTGTGCAGAAGGCAAGTTTCAGAGGTGCAGGGTCCCCCCGGCTCCAGTCCTGTCCCCCATAATAAAGCAAAAGCAAAGTAAAATCAGTACGTGGCATGGGGGAGGACTCCAGATGAACGTTAAGGGCTCCGCTAAAACTCTATTTAAATGTGAAGCTGACTCGTGCACTGATCTTGCGTTCTGTGCTTATTTCTTGCGTTCTGTGCTTATTGCCCCCTCCGCTGTTGGGGTGCACGTGGCCATGGGCGCTGCCCCTCACAGCACAACGCGGCGATCACCGTGAGTTCAAGGGGAAACAAAGCTCCTCACATTCACTTTGTGCCCCCAAACACCCCAGCACAACTGCATCAAAGCATTCACAACACTGGGTACAATCTCAGAAATTTAAGAGCAGCAGCAGGACACCACGTACCAACCTGTTCATTAAAAGCCTGCACTCCTTTTCATCATCCACAATTGGCAATAAGCTCGTGACTTACAGATCCAAATGCTGTTCGTTATTTTATGCAAAGATTAATCTTGAAATGAGAAAGTTCAGTAATTCAGCACAGTACAAGTTTTCGGGGAATAAATAAAAGGGTTATTTAAGTCCTGTATTTTTTGCTGATTTTTATATTTGTGAAGAAATGAATCTCCACTTCCGGATCACCTTTGCCTTTTCAAAAACGCAATAAATACAATGCAATTTCTTAATGAAATACTACTACAGTACGTCTGCTTTGTTGCATGAAATGATGTTGATGACGAGTATGGCCAAAAATCAAAGTGCATTTGGACAGTCAGGTGTAGCAACGCAACCTCACTCTCCATTGATAACTCTGTCTGCTGAGTTTTTATAGCTTCTCTTTTCTCTCCAAATACTGAATTTCCCTTTTACTGTAGCTACTCTATGTCTTGCACTGAAAATTAGTCATGTTTAGTGTAAGATGTGAAATAGTTCATTCAGAACAGTGTTGATGAATGATTCAAGTTGAAGTAATAGAAGCCATACAGTGCTCACAGACACTTGTCCTGTGCTCTACTGCAGAGGGGGAAAAAGCTTCTTTTCTTTTCTTCTAAAAATAAATAAGTAAATAAAGTAAATAAAAGCTATAGGAAGTATTTTCAGACTAAGGGCAGTCAAAATCCTAAGCACAACAACAAAATCAAACACCGTGCCAACATTTATATCACATGTGTATTTTTTTCCACACAGCTTTATTTCCTGACTGTCCTGTGAGATTTCTGTACCCCAGGACGTTCTCACAAACCCCAGCGCTGAAAACTGCTCCCTGCACCACTACCTGGCTATGGACAAGGGCTTTGTGCTTGTGCAGGCAGCCAGGACTGCAACCAGAAAGAGAACACACGGTTTGTTAAAGCAGAACCAGTTCTAACACCATAACAAATACACTACCTTGGTATCCTGGTACCACTCAATAATACCTGTAACTGCTGTCCTGGGTCCAAAATGCACTAACAGACCAACCTCTGTATCTGACAGAACGCTGACCAAAATGATGAACTCCTAAGTATGCTGAAGATGCCTTAAAAAGGGAAATCTAAAGAGCTGGAAGGTCAGGTTTTTCTACCAAGACTCAATTCCCTTTAAAAATAAATAAGATTTCACATAGAATTGAGTTTATCTGACACAAATCGATAACATCATTAAAATCAATCAGTTAACCAATCCGATCATTATTACAGGTCTTGTAGGAACACAGTTGTGCTGAATATGACACGCACTGGTCGAAAGGTAGTTCGGAAGGTTTTTAGGCATTACTGGAGTGCTTTTAAAACATGTGCAGCCACTTACAGAAGTATTCGGGTGCTTCCCCCGGTGTGAAAGGGGTGTTTTTTCACAGCATTAGCTTTTTGAGTCTTTTCAGGCCAATTTCAAAGAATGTCTGGCGCACAGACTTTAAACTGAATTCACTTCTCATTCAGCATTTGACGGAGCTAATGCTCAATTGTTTCTAGAGAGTTTACAGAGGAAAATATTTATCTTCCCATTCAACAAACATTTAACTAAAATTATGTTTTGCTTTGTTTTCCCACTGAGGATTGAATCTGACACTGTAACACAGAAAAGCAGCCTGCGCTCGTTGATGTGATTTTAATTATTGCAGTCACAGTTCTCCTTGTTTTGAAGTAGGAAGAATTTAATAAAGCCTAAATTTGGGGCTCTGGTGCTAATGCCAAGAGGAGAGGATTTCTTCCAACAAATCCTGTTTCGTGGTCTGAGCAATGCAAAGAATTCCTGACAGGTGAGTTAACGCCAGCAGCGTGCGGGTGTGAGCCCAAACTGGAGACAACCACATCTGCTTTCCAGAGCCCGGTTATAGCTGTAAGTACCGTTAACGAGAAGGCCACAGTTACTGTTTCTTTTTCAAATGCTGTAAATCTGAAGTTTTCTTTGGTACCAAAAACTCCTTTCTGTTTAACAGTGCAAGGTTAATAAACACTTTGCAAATAAGGCCATGATCTACAGCACAGACCTTCAGAGCCAGCTTTACCTGTACCGCTTGGCCACGTGAGACTGAGCACGCTCGAAAACGGCACGGACGTCATTCTGGTAACAGAAAGCCTCAAAAAAGAAAAGGCAGTGGAGGAGTCTCACATAACCTGGAGGGGTGGGCCAGCCAACCGCCAGAGATCCCTCCCTCAATGCCTCAATGCAATTCTCTGCTTTTTATCTCCAAAATCGTGTGTTCTTTTACAAGACCACTATGAGGAACTGTCTGCAATTCCCTGTGTATGCAGATGATGAGGGGAAATGCAAAACAAGAGGTAAGATGTGGACCCCTAATTTGTAGAGAAATTTGGAATCAGTTGCCTTATGGATCTTCCAAGGAGACAAGGACCAGCATGGAGACAACTGGTGAATATTCACATGCAAGCTTTAGCTTAGAGTTTTGTCGAGTCCAAAGGTTTTGCTCTTGATTTCCCCTTACATGTGATATACACAAACGGCCAAGGGCAGCACACACTCGTTTAATTACAGAAGAAGATGGGAGAGTAAGTTCTGCAAGCAGGCCAGAAGGAAAGGGAAACCACGCAGCGATTTGTAAGGGACCAATGCAATGGCATGGGTCTTGTTCACGTCTGTAACCGTGCACTGCATGCATTTGGGTATTTATTTATTTCTGCAAATGTTCTGGGTGCTCTTTGTAAAAAACCTTCAAGTCGGTTGTTACTGGATGGATGTTATCTCTGAACAGATAGGAATACTCTCTTCAGATTATTTTCAGAAGCTATGGGAGGCTTTAAAACCTCCAAAGGCAATTAGAGCAGAGTTTTTCAAACTCACACCTGACTGAGATGGAAAGGTCTGTGTACATCAAATATTAAAACCAAACTCACTATAAATAACCTCTAACTGAAGCGCAGCCCCAGCGACAACTAACTTTTCTTTTTCCTTTTTCTCTCATTTTTGCCCCTTGACACTGCAGTGTGAAAACAGCAAAAGAAAAGATGGAATGTGCATCTATAGCGTGACCTAAAATTTTCCAGTTCTCCTGAATTGAATTGTGAATTGTCCAGTGAAGGAAAGGAACCGGTGTGTACGTGGTCATTGCCTTCACATTGCAGGTCAAACAACATGGACCAGAAAACACAGCAGTGTCATCTACAATGTAGTCCTGATGCACGATTTTTAATAAGATATTTGATTTGTAATACTATAGAAATAAGCCTGTTCCATATCTCTTGTGAAATATTTGTAAAATACATCATGGATTAAGAGGTGGCCCTAACTACCTGAGCACCACTTGATATTTGCTTCATGTTAACAGACATCCTCTTGAGTAGCTGTGCTTGAATGTGTTACAAAGAATAAAGGGAAACACTGTTTAGCAGTGTTTGTCAAACCCTGAATAATTCCGTAATTGGTGACAGCCGGCAGATTTTGATAGTATCTCACATTGATTTTTGTGTTTAAAGATGACAATCATTCCAGCATTATCTGCAGTGTGAGCACTGGAACCCAACTTCCTAATTAGAATGAAAAACTGCTCCAGCTGCACCTCCAGTAGGTCACACTAAGTCAATAATCTTAATAACAATTAATTTTAAAAACTCTGCAAGGTAATATTGGAAGTTATTCTGGCACGTCTATTGATTAACACTTGGTACTGCACCCTAGAAAGGACTCATTAAACACAGCATCAATCTAAGTGCAATACTTCGGTGTTTCTTTATTTTTTTCTTTTACTTACTATAAAGTGAAATAAACAGAAGAAAGCACTAGAAGATTATTAAGGTAAAGCAGCTTTTTGACTGGATGCGTTAACTCCACACTACACTTGAGACGAATACAAGGGATGACGTCCCACGCTAAAGGCTGCGTGACGGAGAGCTGGCACCTCCCTTGTCTGTCAGCATGGAAAACCTCAGCAAACCTCCCAGATTTCCTAATATAAGACACCGAGTTGCTGCCACATACAGGAACAGTCGTGTCTTGATCACTGTGACCCTGAGTACTGACACTTCACCGATATTTTTATTTGTAGGAACATGGAAAACGGGGTATGGGCACTAAAAACATGAGATTTCTTAATTTTCTGTTTTCTGCTTCATTTTGGAAGTGCATCGCTAATTGAAAATGCAACATTTTATTTTGAGAGCTGTTAAAATAGCAACATTTATTCACACAGCATCTACCAAGACAAACTTGGAAACCATTACTATGAGCTATAATATTATATCTATTTAACAAAAAAGCTTTTGCTACTCTTGTTTCCATCTGTCTGAATTATAAAGCTTTTCACGTCAGTATTTGAGGTTTGCCATGCAGGAAACGTCTTTTTTCAGCGCAGACATTTGTACTCTAAGAGCTCGTAAGAGGGTTCAACAGAAATAACAGTGAGTAACAGCCGGGGAGCGATGCAGCTGCAGCCGTGCGAGCACACCCGGACCGGGAGCTGATGCTAGGTGGCACTACTGCGTAATTAAACCCCAGGATCGCTTCCCTCTATCTGATCCACTTCAGGCATTTCTCAAAACAACCACCTTGAACGTTTGGAATCATAATTTAAACAACAAACACATCTCTCTTTTCCCTTTAGTTGTACCTCCTGAGAACTACGCTCCCTATACACACAAGGTTTCAGAACTCAACCTCCTATGCATAACCTGTGCACAGCAGCAGCGCAGAGCGGGACCCAGCCCTTGTGTCCGTGCTGCTCTGTGCCCCCCGACCCCTGCTCCTGCACTGCCCCGTTCCTGTCTGTGCGGTTCTGCCCTCGCCCGTCCCCACGGGTCAGCCCCAGGCACCCCCTGTGGGTCAGCCCCAGTCACCCGGTGATCCAGGGATACGCTCCTGAAGCCCGTTTTAGTCTCAAGACGTGTTTGATTGAAGAGCTCACTTGTAATCATTTGATCCCCTTAAATGCTACTGCTTTTAACCAGTTGCGTGCTCACCACAGAGCAGCCACAATTACCTGTGGCCACCACGGGCGAGGAAGGGTTACACACACTTTCCTACACAGAATTTGAGGAACGTGTCTCCCTCTGTACAATGTTCATTTCCAGAAGGAAAACCCATTCAGTTCCCACAGTCACCGCAGGCAGAACTCAAAACACCTTCCCAAGCAAGGCGAGTCAGACTGTTCAGAGAGAGCACTGACAGAAGGGTGCTGGGGAAGGTCTGGCTGTTGCGACTCCAGCAATTACAGTAACGCACAACGTCAGTTAGACTCAGCTTGTTCAACAGTGAGCACTGCTTAAATGTTATGCAATGAATGTAAATAATACAGTGAGGATTTCTTCTTCATTTAAACGCACAACCAAATTGGGATACAGAGGAGCTCTTGCTATAATATTAATACAAGAACCACGTATTTGTTTTTACTGTGAAACAGACTGTGGACAACCTGAAAGTCACCGATGTATGAAGAGGCACCAAATCTCTTCCCAGACTTTACTAACGATGCACATACATTTACAGTGCTCATTACAGAGTATCAGCAGAGATGGACAGCGTCCCAGCTCAATATAAAAAGCAGAGCAGTCCATTACCAGGTCTCAAAATCACCGCATTGAGACAGACGAAAGCAGAGGACGTGTGGCTGCCGCCTTGCTAGAACTGAACCTGGCCAGGAGCCCTCCAGCCCACTCACAAACTCACCCGATCAGCTGCCTGCCCAGGGAAGCAGTTTGCTGGTCTAACTGACCTGACCATTTATTTCTAGGTTAACTGGATGTTCTAGGACTCATAGGACATTTCCCTTTCTTTCCTGTTTTGACCATCACTCCACATTACTATTAAAAAATTCTGCTTATTTTGAAGTTTTCAAGTGTGGCACATGGACACTCTGGTGCCCACACAGACCTAATGAATCCCCCACAGGCACAGAGCCCAAGTGCTTCCGATGCTCAAACCGGTTTGTGATTGTACAGCACAGAGTGAAGCACCCAGCTGTGCTGCTGGGATGCAGTGAGGAGAACCGACCATGACAACACCCATCCGTGACAACAAAACAACCTGCAGAAACGTCAGACAGCAGAGAGCGCGGGTCTGTTGTGGTGTGTGGTATTACCATCTACAGGGAAGAACGCCGATTTCTGACACGGCAGTTCATCACCAGGTAACTTCAATGCCTGAATTCTTCTAAGGCACAGGAGGAAACTCGCTCAGGAGCAGACCCCAGCGGTTTGTACACATCCACAGCTGCTGGGGAGCTGGTCCATCCTGTAACGCCAGGCTGTGCCCCCCAGAGCAGTTTCCCAAAGCACTTTTATCCCCTCTCTGGTCAGACAGCAGCGGTGCCCCTGGGGCTCTGCACAGACAAGGGCTCTGCGTTTCGGTCCAGCATCTCCAGCACCGTGATCCTGGCACACAGAGAACTGAGCCGAGGGACGCTGAACTCCCCAGACCCTCTGAAGGGAAAGCAACTCTGCTTTCTTCCTCCCACCC
Organism: Mesitornis unicolor; assembly: GCF_000695765.1. Lineage (NCBI taxonomy): Eukaryota > Metazoa > Chordata > Aves > Mesitornithiformes > Mesitornithidae > Mesitornis > Mesitornis unicolor. The sequence goes on from NW_010209036.1 coordinate 121,658, forward strand.
AGCAGCTTCTCTAGATCCTTCCCACCCAGCAGCTTTTCTAGATCCTTCCCACCGAATTGCAATCAATTCTGGTTTTTTTTAGCAAAAGGTTAAACCCTTTCTGGAAATGCCAGCAAGCCAATGCACTGTGGTTTTTTCCACAATGTAACAGTTCCTAATTGACTGCTTCTGTAGTAATTGCTCTATTTATAGTGATTATTTGCATGAGAGAAGTGATTGACATCATCTGGTATTAATGACAGAAGGGGTTTATTTCACATCCACGACCTGAAGTTCTTACAGAAATGATTTTCCCTTGCGGAAGATGCTGATGTTCTACATCTTAGGAGTAAACGTGGAATTAAATGCCAGCCTTGTCTTCTGTACATTAAGTGTCTAATAAATGTTGCTGTTCTTTCAGAATTACTTTTACGGTCTTCTCTGTCTGTAATGGTCTAAAAGTGACGGAGCAGCCGGGATCTCTGCCTCCTAAGCATCCCTGTTTGTAAAGCTGTTTGTTCTGTAGGTATTTGAGCACTGTATGTACTGCACATTCCTTCATTTTGATGGACAATGCTCTGATGTGCTGTTGAGCAATAGCATTTGGTGACCATAGAATAAACCCATTGGCAAAGGAACGAGGGATGGGTGGAAGCTCCTCCTTCTGCTAAGCTCTGGTGCCCCAGCACTGGGAAATGTAGCAGGGGAATTAAAAAAGGAAAACCTACAGAGGAATTGCAGCCGTTTTCAGGTCTGTCCTGCAGGAAAAGGAAAGCTGACAAAACTGATCAGAGTGTTTCAGACTGTAACCAAGTCAGCTCCACCTCTCGCAGCAGTTCACCGAGGTCAGTGAGACTGAGCTTCCTTTGCAAGAAAGCAAAACATCCACAGAAGGATTATAAACTTGCAGTGTAATGCAGGTCTTCATTAAAACGACAATAAAGACCAGGGCCTTTGAATTATTGTATTCCTTTTCCATGCCTGGGTCCTAGAACTGCAGCTTATAGATATTTGTACTGTGAATGGTACCACAAAGCCACATTTTACAGGAAGGACTGAAAATACTGCCTGTCCTGCACTCATCTGACAAATTAACTTTTAAGAGGTGAGAATTTTAATGTGATCACAATTAATCCCTGGCAACACCTTCTTCTTAGCAGAGCCCACACCAATAAGCAAAAGGAAATGCTTTTTAAAATTTATTTTAATACAACACACTTGTTCTTCCATACCGCAAAAGGCACTTACATTATTGTTAAATAAATCATTTAAATAAATAAAAGTCAAAGACAGGCATCTGCACTCGTGTGGCACTATCTTCTTAATGCCATCACAAATCAAAATTTTCCATTTTGGGTTGCTATACTGGGATGTTACAGCAGGGATTGATAAGACTTGTACAAAGCTTAACATCTTAATTCAGGGCTTAGCTGCACATTTTTCAAGCTACTTAGAAAGCTGTAACACCTCTGTTGCTCACAGCAAACCTTTGAAATTTATCAAGGAGATAGCCTAAGGGTTAACAAAACCATGCTTTTTCCCTATAAGGGTTTATTCCGTTTCAGCAGAGCTTTAGGACAGAATTTCGCGTCCCCCTCTCCACTGCCTCCTCTTGGCTGCACACAGCAGCGGCCAGCACCAGGGGATCAAGGACAATTTTGGATCAACATCCTGGAGATGGGTCCCTTCTGATGCCCCTGAGGCCCTCGGGTGCAGAGGGCACAGACGGATGGAGGTGCAGGACAGACTGACAGAGCTGCCCCCTCCTCTGGATGTGCGCTGGGAGCCGAGCACCTCGCGGCGCACCAACACAACCCATTGCAATGCACCAACACAACCCACTGGCCGCTGTGGTCTTCAGCTGTCTGCTAGCATCCTTCAAGGCCACACCATAACATTACAGCTCTCTACTGGAAATTTATTGTCCAAATCATAAGAGCAAAGATCAGGTATAAAGCAAACCAGTTAAAGCAGTGCTTTAAGTAATTAAACACACATCACGACCCTAACCAAGTGTTCATCCTGGAGAACCAGAAGCAGACCAGATAACGTTTTGTCTGTGAGTACTGGCAAGCCATGAAGAGAAACCTTTGCTTCCCTCTTCCTCCACACATTTTCTATTTTTTTTCTAAAGGCAATTTTCATCTGTTACCCCGTATGGAACCAACATCCATTATACGAAAAGACAGCGTCTTAATAGAAATGACTTCTTATACAAGTCTATTTAATAAAAATTCATTGTTTTAATCTAGTAAGTGTAATATTAATGAAAACTAAATGGTGTCTCTTTATTACTCAGTTACTGATGCTCCTCTGCAGCTTACAGAGCCAGTTCTCTTAAAGCTGAATATACTTTGAATCACAAGAAAAAACTCAATGGCGTTTTCTAATGCAACCCAAAATGGGTAGGCCAGTACCACCACAGGCTGTACTGCTCTGTACTGCTGAAACATTCCATTTATCCTACACAAAAAACTCAGATACAAAAACTACACTCTCATCGCTAGCATGCTTAACAGTTGTATTATTGCTTAATAAAAATCAATATACCTTAGAGTGACCAAGCAACTTACATGTTGAATGGGTACGCTTTATATGACAGTTTTAGAGAACATTTCACTCAATCTGAGTGTTCTGAAAAGAACTAAAGACAATGGAAATGACCACAAACAAACAGCTGTTGGGATCCTGCATGAGGCGTTTTTTTCTTACATTGTACTTCAAAACATGCAATCACAGAGCAGTTTGGTCAGCGGGATCCTGCTCCAGTGCACCAGTCCAGAGCAGAGAACAACAGGCGATGCAGGTACACTACTGCAGCGTACACCCATTGGAAATGACAGATCTCAATAAATGAAGAGCTGATCGCTTGTGGCTGTTGAGAAAAGACTGAGAACGCAATTCAGATTTTTCATAGATCAATGAAGACTTCACCTGCACTGACATCCACTGAAACAACCTCCTCCGCTGAGCGGGAGCTCCAGGTTTCTCCGCTAACGGAGACTCCTCGTTCCAACCAACGCCTCCCCCGGCAGGAGCAGCTCGGCTCCTCTGATCTCCCATCCGAACTCTGTTCTGAAGATCAAACCATTCTTTGGATTTCTTCCAGAGCAGAGTCCCACAGATCTCCCAGTGCTCCTCAGACCCCCAGCCCTGCATCTTGCAAATGCACTGAATGAGACCAAACTCTAATTTGCACCTTTAAGAGCTTCCCCACTGGAAGCCCGTGTCCAGCAGCGCACCCGAGTAACTCAAAGAACATTCTTCCTAACAAATTTATTTATTCGATCAAGCCCACAAAGGACTGCTTTCATTCCTCCCAACGGCTCCCAGCACTCACTGAGGGTTAACCGCCTCAGAAACACGCCACGTCGCCCCATTTTCAGTCTCTGCCCGCCCTCATCATTGGGCCGCGCTCCCTGGTTAGGAAAAGGTTTGTTGCTACTTAACAAATTTATCTCTTGCCCTCAACCTTTGTGTACAACGCGAGTGACACCAGGACACAGAGGAGAAAAGAAGAAACAATGAATTAATGATCCAGACGTGGCCCTAGACACTGTCGTGAAACTACCCTGAGACACTGTACCTCTGAATGCTGTTTCATTCGGTAAGAGACTGGAAAATGGAAGCAAAGTCACTGAAACGCACTTGATAAAAAACAGAGTGCAGGCCTCTCCTGCACGTGTCACAACTACTGATGCAAAAAAGGCCACAGTCTTGGGACGAAAAGCAACAGTTCTGCAGGGGGCAGAGAGCAGGGGGCACCTCCCAGACCCAACATCCCACCAGCACTTCTCAATGCTGAAGCTTCCCACCCATCCAAGTGGTATTTAACTTGCTGGTGGAAACAGAAGGTGGCTGAAGTCCTCTTTTAAACATGGTTTTGTAAGGGATTTTCTGATTTCTCTCGTCTTTCCCTGTCAAGGCCTATTCCTGCCAAGTCCAGCGGCCAACGTATGAGAGGGGAGGAGAGGCCTTTGGGAGGTGTCGCCACGGTGCAGCCCAGAGCTCGGCTACTTCCGTAACAGGAAGGGTTTTTCCCTGCCCTCTCTGCCAGCTGATGTAAAGAGAGCAACACCAATACCTCTTTACGTTTCATACCACACACATCAGTCTTTTCTGGGTTACGAACAGCAATTTAATGCTTACATTTGTTTAGGAGCCTTTCCTTCCCTAACTCCTTTATTTTCCTTCAGCTCTGGTACCATCTCAAATTGCCCATTATCTGCAAAGCCTGCACCAGATTAGGGCGGCACTCACCAATTTGTGATGGTTATCCTTAGATTTCCTAAACTGCACAGAATCAAAGGAAGCCACACTTCTCTGGTTGTATTGAGTGCATAGGGAGAGCTGACTTCGATTCCTTTCCCGACAGCCTGAGGAGGAGGAAAGCAGGATTTATGTTCCCTCTGCAGGGAACTGCCGTGCTCAATGGCTGACAGAAACGTCTCGGACCTCTTCCCGCTGCCACCGGGCTGTGGTGGAGTTGTAAACGTCTGAGGATACAAGCAGGAGAAGTCACAATAACAGCTGTCATTAGACCAAATCATAGATTTTTTTATGAAAGAAACAACCGAAAACACCCAACCAAAAAACCCCACAAATGCTTTGGCAAACAGGCTGTGATTTTTAACAAATTCCACATTCCTCTTGCAACTAAGAAGCTGTCACTGAAACTTCATCCGCATGTCCCACAGTAATGCATAATGCTCTTCCACTTCCCGCTATCAGTTTACAGGAACGCACATTTTCTTTCATGTGCAGGCCAAACCTTGACATCTGTAAGCGCTCAGAATGGAGATCTCACCGAAATCCAACACCAGAAGCGTGCGTGCCCCTCCAGACGCATTGCTGGCAGTCAAACCTGGGGCTGCTGACACCTGCACTACGCGACAGAGCAATCACTGCGGTGCATGACTACAGACACTACCCACACTAAAGTAATATCATCCATTACAACCACAATTCATGGAGCTCCACGAAATGCCAGCTCAAGATTATCCGAGTGCCATTTTACATTCTAATATTTACAAGCCAACGTTTCACCAAACGAGAAGGATATGCTCAGTAGTACCACGTTTACTTCCTGTGGAAGCACTGGCTAAAGCACTCCTAACTCTCATGTTAAGACAATAGTTGAAGGGTGCTGATAGTTTTAACCTACACCCTTTTATTCAGAAATACTTCTATTCCTGCATCTCGGTCCTTTGCTTTAAATCAGGGCTGTATCGATTAACTGTGAGACCGAACGTCCCTCTGTGGTGCTGAGTCGGGTACCCACCATGGAATTAGGACAGTTAAACACTGCAATCGATCCTCGCATTGTGGAGCCACAGCTGCTGTGGCAAGCAGCTCCTCTAAGCTATTAATTTTATTATTAGCACACCTGGAGACATTGTTTCCCTGAGGGAAAAGCAATTCAATTGTGTGCGCCGCACCGACGAGTGGCACACGATCAATGAGGCAGCCGGGACCACAAGCGTCCTCGTGAGCCTGGGTCGGTGTGACAAAGTGGTTTGTAAAGCAGTGGCGATACAAAGGAAAATTGCTTCATGTTTTATGCACCTTGCTGTAAGCACACAGAGCTCGCAGGTTCCCGTGCTGGCACCTCCAAGCCTTTTCGGAGCTGTTCACCAGTCTCGGTGTTTCAAGGTATCTTTGCTATAGCCTCTGTATTAATGGCTGATCATCCTTTTCCTGACCACAGCACCACTGTGCCTCTGAGGCAGCAACGCGTCACCCTCTCTTCAAAAACAACAGCAACAGTTGTTCAACGTAGAGAAAGACCAATCACAAGTTTCTGAATGTCTGGTTTTAATTCATGTTAGCAATGAAAAGACACAAAGCCCAGCAGGACTGGCAGCAAAGCATCAGCTACAGCTGACTTTCTTACCACTAAAAATAATTAATGTGTCTCGAAAAATCTGGTCCAGCAGTACCTGAAATTTACTCAATATTTAAACTTAAGAGTCAGCAGAAGTTAACAGGAAAGGAGGATAAGGGACAACTCAGGTACTGCAGCCATATATAAGTGATGCACAAACATTTCCACATTAAAAAAGAGACTCACTAGAGGAACCAAACCTCTCATGAACATTTGCTGAAGACAACGCTGCATCTGCTTGAAACTGTACAGCTCCAGCACCCCTTGCAAACCTTACAGGAGCTTTGGGTCATCACTGGTTCCTCCTGAACAGCCTCTGCAGCTAGAGCAAGGTCTTTGTTGGGATTGGTTGTAAAGACAACACGGCAACAAAATCATTTAGCATTTAAGAGTTCCTGAAAATCATCAGGTCAAGCTGGCCCCAGACCACTGTCCAACTGATGCTTATTTGACCCCGGTTTGATCTGACAAGGTGACATTTCTGAAGCCAAATGCAGTCCCTACAAACCATCAGAAGGTGTGCTACACTTTGGAGAGCAGGAGGAGAAACCAAAACAAGAATTCACTTCTGGGACAATCCAGAGTTGTTTTTAACAAACAAACTCATACGTTTGCTTTCAAGATGCTGCTCTACCATCTATAAATGTGGCCAACTGTCTTATTTTCAAAACTAAACCATTGTTGAGCAGCAATTGGATGCTGCTCTACCATCTATAAATGTAGCCAACTGTCTTACTTTCAAAACTAAACCATTGTTGAGCAGCAATTTAACAGCAGATTCTACCATTTTTCACAGTTATTTTTCATAGTTATTCAAAAACCGTCACTGTCTGAAAATGCCCCTCTTGCTCTTCCCCCAAAGCACAAAAACCCTCCAGACTTGTTGACTCCACAGGCATCCCCACTCCAGTTAGAATAAAACCACCTTTCTGTTCTAACTACCACATCTGAACTAGGATTTTGTTTCTGCTGTACAACCCGCACAGAGGAATCAATCAGGAACTTCCTCAAACACAGAATTGTTAATTCTTAAGTTCCCTTTTTCCTCCTCCCATTAGCATTAGGCAGAATGTAATCTAAGAGGATGGACACACAGCTACTGAGCCTCTTGCCCTCCTGCCTGCTTGGACTGGTGTTGGTAGGTCTGACTGGCAGCCGGTCATCAACACTCTTCTATCAAAGACTTCCTGACGTGTTCTGGGGCCCTTTTCAGCATCAGGCTAAATGCCAAACGGTCAGGATCTGTTTGTACACACTTCCAGGGAAAGACAGGGAAGCACATTTCTAACCTGTACCAGTTATGTTGTATATCCACCTTGTTTATAGAAGGGTCTTTTCTCGGTAGCTCCGAGATGCACACAAAGCAGCCCAGTGGCTGCATGGTAGAAGTGCAGCAATTCCTCCTCCCTTTGGCCAGCTCAGGCCCTGTCTTGACTTGCAGCCTTCGTCCCTGAGAAGTCAAAAAGGAACCACTCCACTTTCTTCTTGCCATCCTCAACCTTCCCAAGGACTTCATTCGCCCTTGTCTGAAACATTTGCGTTAAGTGTAAAGATTAAAAGATAACTCCAACTGCAATGTAAAAAGAAAAAAGCTGGCAGCCATATAAAAGCATGCAGATCCACACAGAATTCACTCCACTTGTAGTAATATTAATAAAAAGGCACTTGCTAGGTTCCTTTGTTTGATTCCCATCACCTGCACAACGCTTGAACTGAACTGGCGAGATACGCACAAACTCAAACAAAAGGCAACCAGGCTCTTACGCCAGTGGCTCTCTTATCAAAACACCAGTTACCACTCTGCTGAGGTACTACTGAACAAGGCTTCCATGAGACAAAGTACCAAGTCACACGTCAAAATACATCTGCAAATTAGGCAAATATTTGAGTTACCACAAAAAAAACAAAGTACTGAAATAAAAACAACTCTTTTGCATCCCCTGGAAGGCCTTGAAAATCCTTTAAGAGTGGAAGGAGTTGTTTCACAGTGTTACCTGCCCTAGCGAGGCTGAGAGAAGCGTGTGTAAGTGCTGGCCCTGCAAACACTTCACACAAACACTCCACGGACACACAGCTCTCATCTTAAATGGCACATCTCATCCCTCACAACACAGCCCTTGTACTGCCTTGACCAGTGAAGACATAAAACATAGGTAGTTTTATAAAGTACATAATCATTGTTCTACTTGATAACTGTACTATTTGGGTAACTGCAAATGAACTTAAAAACTTTACAAAAATAACGTTTTTATAGCCATCCTAGTAACACTGGTTTATTTTTCACATGCTTTACCATGTTATTAAAGTACAAGGAGTTGGGGAGAACACTAACACATTGAAGAACGAGATGTTCTATATAATGTGTATTTGTAAGCATACATTTTAAGATTAAAGAAGGAAGACTAAGAAGGAAATACATGAAACTTTGCAAACGTGAGAAACAACAGTTTGGATTCCTATGAGTACTGCAAAATGACTACTATTAATAACAAAGACTCCTGCATAATTTTTTACTTATCTATGCGTTTCCTTCCCGGTTCTGTAGTGTATTCTTGCTGCATTCAAAGCACACTCCAACGTTCCAGAAATACATCTTTGAGAAAAGGACTTGGAGATGTAATTCCTACTGAAACGGTGCAAGTGCTGCACTGCATGACAAGCTGAGTGTGCATAATTCAGAGGCTAGAAGCGGTCTAAACTAAAGACTACTTGGATGGATGTAGGAAATAGGCAGCGCATAAAAAATGAGGGTATGCCTTTTAAAAACACCAAACAACAAACAAGGTGATAGCAAGAAGAGTAAACATCCCATGTAACTAATGGAAAAGGACACTCAAACTAAGAAAATCAAATTCTGATGTGAACATGCATAACCTGATCCTGTGCCCATGTCTGAAGTGCTAACTGTGGGTATGAAACGCAAGGAGATGCCTAAACACACGGCTTTGGTACCTTTCTAACTATCTGAAATGAGGTTGCTTTATCCTTTGATTGTAGACATCAGGGACAGTTATGCTGCTTCCTTGGTCCTGAACACAGCAATTCTGCCCTTCCACTTGTAAACCATCATTTCACTGTAAGTTGCTTCTGCTATTTCCTATAGATCTAACTTATCTGAGGTAGAGAAACAAAGAATGAGCTGGAATCAAGGTACTCTTATTGCCCTAGTCCCTGGCAGATGGGAGGATAATTCTCTGTGTCTCAAGTAAGACAGTGTTATCTGTATGTGGAGAGAACATGTACAAAATGAAAGCTGGTGAAGTCCTTACACATTCGATGAAACGCCAGTGAACGAGTGCAGATCGCACTTGGAGGATCAGTACTTTCCATACAGTCAACTGCTGTCACCCCAGGAACTGAAAGGGGGGAAGAAGCTAATTCCTGACTGCCTTACTCAGAGGATGGGGAAGATTCATCAGTGCTGTGGTAACGGGTGATACACGAAGGTACCATGGCTGCTGCCACATCCCCGCTCTCCTCCGCAGGGACAGTGCCTGCCTGCCCTCCACGCCTCGGCTGCTGCTGGGTCTGCAACCCCTGCGGCCTCCTAAATGACAACAAACACAGAGAGGACATTTGGCAGAGAGAACAAACTGCTGTTAGGATGTGGAGACAAATATGTATATGAACAAACAGATCTTTAATCTCCACAGACACAAAACGTACACAGGCTCCCCTCCACAGGAAGCATCGGTGGCTGTGAGCTGCACGTGGCTCTAGCAGCCAGCGGCTCAGCTCTGTGGGCAGACCTCGAGAGCCCTGCATGGCATGGAAGTGACCCTGGCCAGAAATGGGGTGTATCTGAGAGTTACATCAATCTTCCCGTTGTGCATTTTACAAGCTGTGAGCCAGAAGGGTGTGTTTGGAGAGTGACACTGGTTATGGGCCACAGACCAGCTCTGCATCAATCCCACCACAGTGTAGGGATGACTCCTAACCTCTGGCTTAAAAATTAAGAGCCAGTAATGAACACAGCACACCCATTTTTGGCAATATATAAGCAAACTGATGCATGTTAAAGTTTTAATGCTGTAGTTACCACTTAAGATTGCTTATAACCTTTGTCTGTATTACTTCCTTGAAGTATAACACACACTGTTATAAGACCTTTCCTATCAATGACAAGCAGACACGCTCAGGATACAAGTGAGCAGCTGTTTAATAACTCAAAGCATTATTATACTGTAGTTAAGAACAAGCAGCAAAGAATTAAAACTGCTGGGGAATTTAAACCAAGTCTAATTTCCCGAGCTGGAATTTATCCAAGGCGCTGCATTTAACACCTTTACTCCTGTGAACAGCGAGCGAGTTCTTTAATGACCACAAGTGGTCAGGACCTCAGGTTTAGATCTCACCTGATAGACAGCCTAATGAGATTTCAGTACTATGGGGTTTTGCTCAGATTGACAGCCACTGTGCCATAATGTTGCTACACTTCAAATCCCTAATGGAACCAAATAGCAAAGCTGTGCAAAAATGATAATACAGACCTTTTTTTTTTCACCCTCCAAATCTCCAAAGCAGTTTGACTCAGGGTCAAGATAAGCTTTAAGTATACGCACGCATCAGTTCTTTTCCCTTACATATATTTGCAACCCTTGATATACAAACATGTATAAATATCTCTCTGAAAGCCACCACATCAGAAAACCCAAAACATTCTTTCAATATATCATGACTATAGAATATTCTTTACAGAAATTTAAAGGATTATTACTGTATCTATGCCTTTCATACATAAAAGCCTAATACATACACAATAGACTGGAAGGTCTCAAAAGGATGTGCCTTGTGCGAGCTATAAATAATTCAGAGGGAAAAAAAGCAAACTGGTATTAACCAGAATATCAGACCTGAATAATTATGCAGAACGCTTCTCCAAAACACAACTCTACCATTTATCCAGTGGTTATCACCTCTCACTTTATCAGATAACCATTAATACTTTTTTATGTTACGAGCATTAATTTTAAAAAAGCCCCAAACCCCAGACACAGGTCTATGTAAACCCCACCACTTCTCAAAGTTAATTCCTGGCTTCTTCCCCATGCACTGCTGGATTTCTCAACTGGACACGTCTCCCATGGGCGAGCAGTCTCCATCACAGGCCATGACTGAGATGGTCAGAGATTTGTCTGCACCTGCTATTTCCTCACAGTCTTTGCATTCTCACTTCCACAACACCAATAGAGAATACCTAAAATACAGGTCACGTCATACTTGCTGGCATATTGTTTGGGAGTACAACATTATTTTAGTAAAGGAAGTCGAGAACTAAAGATATGTTGGTATGTAGGATATGGTTTTGGTAGGGTTTTTGGTTGTTTGGAGAGAGGGTTGTTTTTTCTTTGCCATGGGGTTTTTTATGATGCAGACGTTGGTTTTGGCGGGTCTTTTTTAAAAGAGCCTTCTCTCCAAGTCAGTCATTGAAGTAACTTTAAGCTAAACCGCAGTTCAGCACCTTGTGCTGAGGGTTGGCTGCAGAGCCAAGACAAAGCTGCAGAGCAGCTCCTCCACAGCAGCAAAGCAGCATCCAAACAAAAGCAGCACAGCGAGGCCGTGCGGTGCCTCTAGGGCCAGATCCTGAGGCTGGGGTGGGAGGACACCCCAAACCCCACCACCAGCACCCGAGCAGCACAGGTCACAGCCCACCCAGGTCACTTGGGTTTGCTGATCCCAGCTCCACCTCCATCCTCCAAAGATAACGTGTGGTGCCGTAAGGCATGGAGGAGGTGCCAGCATCCAGTCAGATCTGCAGCACTTGGCCATTTCCATTTTGAAAATCACCAGAAAAGCGAGATCTGTCACATCAATGTATTTCTCAAAAGAAACAGGCCAGCATTTGAAGCAAGAATCTGCCCCTCCGAGCTGAAAGCCCTCCAGCAGTCTATGGAACGTCTGGGTACTGATGCTCTGAGCGAGCACAAGTGAAAAATTCCATAAGGATCTTTTGCACCTGCTGCAGCAATGGAATTGTGTATAACAGAGGTGCAAGTAGCACAAAAACGTTCATGAAAAGATGGCTGACGGCCATTTGTTACATCTTAGACAACCTTTGTTCCCTCCTACAGCACAAATAACAAATTAATGAGTAAGTAACAGATCCCATAATATGGGGAGGAATGGGAATTTAAATTCCCTAGGAAAGCTGACTGGTCAAATTCAGAAATAATTTTTCTTTTATTTTGTACGTTATGCTTTATAAACAGTGACGTTGGCCCTATCACCACCATCCACAGAAGTAGGGCTCAAAACCAAATAATTATTCCAATAAATGTGAACTTCCACTCTGTGGATTTTTTATCATGTATATACTAAAATGCCAACAATATGTCATGCCTAAGAAACAGCCTTTTATCCCATTTTAAAGCCAGTATTCAACTTAAATGGTAAGGCATATCTCTTGATCTTGTTTTGTAAAGGTTGTACTTGCTACAGGCTTAACACAACCGTGGGAGTCGGTAGCGAAAGGATCGATAACGCAGTATTACCCTTTGCGAGAGGGAATCTCTGCAGGACACTCCAGCTTAACTCTGCTGCCTGCACTTACGCTTTCCACCTTCCCACCGGGAGAACGGGCTAAAATATAGTAATGGAATAACACGGCAAGCCGAGGTGCGTAAAAATTCCTGTCTTGTTCCTGCCCTAGAGTTGCTACCTTTCTGTAACAGCCATAAAGTAAAAATATATTCACTTAAATTACAGGCGTTGTTTATTACGACAAAAATAGACTCACAAGCCCTGCTGAACGCAGGTCCTGGATTCATCACAGTGTAGATGCAACAGTTATCATTTCAGTTCTAGCAGCACAGTTAAAAAAAACAAAAGAAAGAACAAATAAAAAAGTTCAGTGCACGAGAGCTACACATGATCAGTGTGAATTTACCAAACGACAACTCTCTTTGGTACCACAGCAGCATACAGCACGAGAGAGATCCAGCTTCAGCACAAACGGGGCCATTAGAAATCACGTGCGGGTGGTTTGGTTGAGGCCAGGAGGATGCACTGATCACAAGTTCTCTATAGGAGAAGCTGACTTGTAAGTGAAGAGGGTTCTTGCTGTCTGAAAAAAGATCTGAAGAGACAGGGGTATTTTGGGCACAAAGCAAAGTAAACAGCTTCAATTATAAGCTGTAGCATGGAAAAAGTCACAGGCACTTAAGTGGGTCAGACATGAGACGAAGACTGGAACAAAGTCAGCAGAGAAGAAAAGAGGAGGATGCTAAAAAGGTATAAAGTTTTAAATACAGTTTAGAATAAAAGTTTCAGAAATTAGGACAAGTGTTTTAAAGTGGAGTCAGACACGAGGGTCTGACAGATAGAGGATACAACGGCGGAGCTGACATCGCTTGTAAAGCAGAATGGGAACCTTCTTTCAATACAGACAAATTGCTGCAGAACCACATTGCAGAGCACTAAAAAACACTGGTACAAAGGCCAACACTGGAGCCGAGAGGCAGTTGTGTAACAGCACTTCATCAAATGCGCTAGAAATATAAATACACGTATAAAGAAACAAAGTCAGCTATCAGAATCTTTGTGCCCTTCACAACTGAAACACTGTGGAACGATGACAGCCAGGCACTCGCACAGCGCGTCCCTGACCAGTGGCACGCCACGTGTGCCGTGTTCTCACCAGACTGCTGGGCGTTCAGGATGAGAAGTGTCTTTGGAGCTCCTCCGAAATGGTCATGCTGATAAAGAATGAAACGTAGGCGTGAAACAGGCATGAAATTGAAACAGAAGAGTTAAAAACAGGTGATAGCAGCAGGTGGAAAAAGTAAATGAGTCACTTGGAGAGAGAGAGACACAAATGCCAAGGCTGTCTGCGTGAAAGGGAACGTGGAAGTAACGCCGATTGAGTCAAGAGGCCCTAAGCCTACTGAATTTGGTGGGAAAGCTACCACCTAAGTACGCATCTCTGCTCTCACCAACTGCAGGAGCTGCATTTCCCTCTTGTATCTTCTTCTGTCCTCCCACATCACCAAATCAGTCCCACAAATCTCTTCACCCTTCCCTTTTCCACCTTTACCTCCCCAGTTCAAGAACAAGAAGGAACGACTGCAGAGAGTCCCGAGAGATCCAGAGAATCTTGTAAAGCATCTTCATTATCAGGTATTTCTGCACTAAACATATCCAGAATTTAGACTTATGATGCAAGTTTGTGCTAGTTACACAGAGCCATTGGTGAGTAAAGTAACCTGGAAAAATAAATATAATTACATGCAAAAGTACTGCATATTATTAATGACATATAGAAGTGCTTTTATTACACGAGACTAATAAAGACTAGGGCTAGATGATGAGTTTTGATCATGCTCAAAGTGTTTTTAATACACGCACCACATTTAATCATTTTCAGAACACAGAGCCCATCGCAATGGCAGAAAGCGGAAGGTATTTTTAATACCAGCTCTTCTGCTAAGTGTTATAGAAGAGCTACTGCGTGCCTCCTCTCGCTGGCTTTAGCTGTAGGAAATATATTGGATATTGCACACATGAATCATTCTTGTCCTTTTTAAGCTGCCCTACAGTTTCTTACATGTGCTGTCAGGTGGCTCGAGAATATTTGGTCATTTAAGCATATGCAGAACTCTCAGTTTGTGAGCTTAAACTTCCCATCCAACCAAGTGAGGTGGCATGAGCAGCTTTCTTCAGAGCTGCTGCAAAATCCTACGTGTGATATGATTTATATATGGAACTGAGTGTCATGGGCTCGCTGAAGATGAACTGTGCTGCAGGTAAAACTAAGCCAGAAGTGCCGGTAAAACTCCAGCCATTGTATCTTGTTACAGACCAATTAAAATAACAAATTACATAAAAATACGGTGATGAGTGAAATAACTTCATACTCATGTTAGTTAGTACCCAGTTAGACTTCAGAATTCATCTAAGGTTTTTCCTATGTTAAACAATGCAGATATGTATAAAACTATACATATTGCTGTGCACATATCTATATTTTATGTATATAAATATATACTTACATGTAAGATATTTACCTATTTCTACCTTTACTTGAAGTGATTGTAATACAATAATCTTGTCAGTCCTTAAGTACCGAAGATTTAAATGAGTAATTCCTCATTTCCTAATAAGTCCAGACTGATTGATGGAATTTCAGCAAAAAAGTGGTTAAAATTCTTAGCTTTTCAATGCAAAATTGGATCCCACTTTATCAGAAAACTTTCAAATGCAATATTACTTTTCGTTACATATACAGCCTGCAACTTACCTAGGGCGCTATTTGTCATTCAGACAACTTAAGTACAAGAGAAAAAATCACCTTGAGACAAATGAGAAATTCTCTCTTGGGAAACCCCAAACTGTATTAATATGATAAGCAGTGGAGCTTCACTTTTCCTTCATTAACTCTAGCAGATATTTTTGATACAGCCAAATCAGAAGTTTAAAAAAAAAAATAAAATCACAAAAAACCAAAAAATCCCTCCAAGGTTCAAACATCCTTCTGGTCATATCAATCACCTTCAGCACAACCAGCTTTATTCATTGCTATGAAAGCCTCAAAATCAAGATGGAAATCATCTGAAAAACTCAATGTCCACAGGGAACCCAATGCTTAGATAATCTAACCCACTTGGGGAACAAGAAGTTCCTGTTGAGCATTTAGCAACCAAAGCAATTATCAGAAGCTGACTACTGAAATTGCGCTGAGTAATATTTCATCAGATTTCATCAACCCTGCTGGAACAGAGCAAATGATGGGAAAATAACCCACACAGCGTTGGTTATGTAGCTGAGATAAAGATGAACTGGAAAAACATGCTATTATTGCAGTAATCTTTCTGTCAGTGTTTCCTAAACACATTGTTTAATATACACTACAAATTGTATTTTCAAACAACTGAAATACGCAGAGAAGAGTTGGCATTTTGGTTTCTGTATCTGCAGTTCGATGATGTTACCCAAAGCTTTACGTGCACCGCGACTGCGTGCATCTCTCACTGTTCCCAGTCTTACAAACAGGAGAAAGATCCACCCCTGAGCAAGCAACACGTGTAACGTCCTAGGACTGATCACACTGAGAGCCAGCAGCTGGGCAGTTTGTAGGAAACCCGGCTGTTTCCCGGGGCTCTGAAGCCGATGTTCACCCCCAGCACGTACCAGTGAAAAAAGCACTTGCACTGAGGAGTCTCTATGTTAGCATCTCTTTACATTAGGATCCTTCAAACAGTTAACACTTCGCTGAAAGAAATCATCAAAAATTACATTTTTAAAAAACTACACTGTAAAAAAACACCATATTTTCAAGCAAATAACATCAAGTTTCAAAAGCAATTTCTACCGGTGAACATAAACTAGCATCCATGCAAATGTGGTTTATCCCTGCAGAATCTATCATTCCAGGCATTTCAGTTTGATTAAATGTTTTATGCTCATAGTTTAAGGTGGATTTATATTTAGTTTAAAACAAAACCCCTCATCATCTTAAAAGATCATCAAGTAGGCCTTGAACATACAGACATTATGTAAATGCTGGTTAACAGATAGGCCTGCGTGCGTAGATGGGTGACGATTAGACACATCTGCTTTGGAAATTCACTGAGTCATACTTGAAAACCCAGAACATTTCCACTCAGAAGAAAAATTCTTTGGTATCCTAAGATCCCATCAGCAGAATGTGAGTTTTCACAGCGAGCCGTGTGCTGAGGACAAGAGCTTACTCATTTTGCACCGGCTAATCTTACATCTCTGCCTAATTCAAGTGAGCAGGAAATTCAGAGTCGCAGAGAAGTCTCTATCGCTTCCATGGCCCCCAAACCATTTTATACCTCAGTGCAGTGAGACACCTGAGGCACCACTGCAGCTTTCCTTACCCAACTGACACTGAAGGTGACAGACCTGACAGACAGATGGCTGCTGAGCAACCACCACAACTGCTCAGCTACCACCAAGAGTCAACTCCAGCTCACCCACAGCTCCACTGGGAAGGGTTCCCTGAGGGGCTCCTATGCAAAACGATGCTGGGAATGGTCTCCTCAAAGGACAAAACCAGCTCATCTCCTCTCAAGAAGATTTTCAACACTTTCCTCACCTCTGTCTTTACCAGCACTGCTGGACCCCAGGCCTTGGGAACCAAGTTCCAGGCTGATGCACAGAGCCACCAGCAGTCAGGGAGGAGAGGATATGGGAACTGGTACAAGGGCTTGACCCCTACATTTCGATGTGCCCTCATGTTGTCCACTCGAGTGTGTTAAGAGAGCTGGATAATATTGCAAGGCCGCTGTCCATAATCATTGAGAAGTCATTTCAACAAGGGAACGTCCCGGAAGACAGCTAATGTCACCCCCAGTCACGAGTAGGGTGTAAGGGAGGATGCAGGAAATTACAGAGACATCAGTCTTGCTTCATTCCCTGGAAAAGTTACGGAATGAATCCTTCTGGAGGCTGCCACAAGTCAAACAGCACACAACTGGGAAAAGCCAGCAGGGATTCACATGTTCAGCCTTGAGAGCAGGCAGCCTAGGAGAGTCCTTGAGGCCAAGCTGCAGTATTTACAGGGTGGCTACAAAGAAGATGGAGACTCCCTTTCTACAAGGGGTTGGGTTGAAAATGGCAAGGGGTGAAGGGCATGAGTCACCCCAGAGAGATCCCCATTGCACACCCTAGTACAATATATTGTATATATTACCTTTTAAGGCAAATGATTTGTGTCAGTGGTCTCCACATGGCAAACACTTGCAGTTTTTGTACAAAGCTGTCAGACTTCAGGGAGGCAGTGTAAGTGCTAGAACATCAACGTATTTTAAGCAAAATGCCAGCTTAGAGAGTATTTCCAAGGAAAAAGTTGATCACCTTCAACATACCTAAAACCTTCTTGTAGGCTAATTCTCAGCCCATGATTCCCACTTGCTCTGAAGAAAATCCTGACACATAACAACTAATAAAAAAATAAGTATCAGGATATTTATGACTTGCTAACAACCCTAGCAGGATGGACGGAAGTAATTTAACTCTGCCCTGCTGAGTCACTTTGCCTGTCCATCTACACAGAATGAGCCTAATTAGCTGGTATCAAAAATGCCACAGCTTGAGCAATCAGCAGAATGCGTGAGGGAAATAAAATCAATCAGCAGGAGATAATATTTAGTAAATGGAAATGAAGGTAAGTGCAGTATTTTGTTCCAAATTAACTAACAGCTAATGAAGGCCTTATTTAACAGTATTCTTCTCAAACTCGGAATGGAAGAAAGATTATTTCTGAGGGCCCAAGCTTATCTATCAAACTCTTACAGAGCACAGGATATAGCAGTTTATTTCGGCTTGCATTTGTAACAGAACATTCAACCACAGAACACTGAATTAAAATAACGTTAATGGTCTGACTTAAAGAGATAAAAGCAGGGACAAAAATTCATGCTGGCACTTTATGATGATCTGCTGCTGCTGTGCAAGGTACATATCTTCCCCTTCCCAAGAGCTCAGACCAGAACAGCAGTATCTGTCCAGATGTGTAACCTCTGCCCAAAGTGCTCGTGCTGTATGCACGTACACAAGCACCAAACACCCCAACGCCTCAACGTTCTCTGACTGCAAGGAGCAGATCTGGATTTAAAGACGAAATGCATAATTTTATCTTTTTAGCTTTTTTAGCTTTCACACAACAGCACAGCAGCTAGTAAAGATATATATATATATTTGAACTAAAATGTATTTATATTTATATATATATAGTCTCATTGATAACTAAATTCATTCCATTAAGGTGAGCGTGCCGAGTGCAATAAGCGGATCTATTCAGCATACATTGCATTTCTCTCTCGTTTTCAGCTTTCACACAGGTTGTAGCTGACATTTCCACCTACACCACACAGCAGAATTTTGACCTTGCTTTTACAGGCTCTCTAACATAAAATAATCTTTGTGCTCAGAACCTGCAACTTACCCTGAATCGTCGGTATTTTACAGTAAGGAAATAAAGCAGCATAGGCAAATGCTGACAGTACTGCAGCGCTTTTCCCACCAGCCCTCCGCAGAGCCAGGCAGTTACCCTGCCATCGACACCAGGGACAGAAAACGCATCCTGACTGCTAGCATTCGGAAATTTATTTGCGATTAGCTCATCAAAATTAAATGTATACTTATTACAGACACAAAGGCAAGTTTAAATCACATTAAAGGGAGAATTTTACGATACTTGTAATTATTTTCCAAAAAGGTGATTTTTCTATGCTGTTTGTAATAGTCTTCTGCAAGCTTTAAACCTAAATCTGTTTTCGACCAAACTGCTTTCTTGCAGTGTACGCGCACACTGGTTTGCTCTAACAGGATTGCTCACCAGCATCAGGCTTCTGGCACTGAACTTTATAACAGAAAAGGGAACACCAACACTTGCTCCTGGGGGTGAAAAATGCACAGAAAGGACTGCATGGTGTTTTAGGAAAGCGTTACAAAAAAGGCAGCAGATCAGACTTGTGACTGAATCAAGAATGGTTGCATCCCTTTTGCAGTCAGGACAAACTGTCAAACATTACTGACATTAAAGAGCTCTCTAATAACAGATCGTTAAGATCTGGTATCAGGTACCAGACATCTCTGGTAGAGGATGAAAAAGGCAGAGAAAAGGCGATGAGAAGGGGTAAGAGCAGCACTCCTGACTGTCCCATTTTCAGCTTTACTCAGCAGTTTATTCACAACGTTTGTGACTCGTTTATCCGAGTCTTTCATATACATGTATTTATGGACACACAGACACATCCTATTCCTCCTTTTCCCTGCCTTTTATTTCTCTAAATAAAAACCTGACTTGACAAATACAGAAAACCGTGGTAGTCAACACCCTGGATAACTCCATTTCCATGAGTTTTGTTCCTGTAGGCTGTGTTATTACTTCAGTTAAGAGGGTATTGTACTTCTTTATAGACAAAATGTACCTTATTTCCCAACAAATAAAACTGCATCAGGGACTGCAAGCATAATACACTTTTGAAAAGGCTGTAACTGAACGATAAAGAAAAGAATAAAATGAATTAACATTTAAGTTACAATCTGAAATAGCTCCTCTATCCTTCAGAAAAAAATCACATTTAAAAGCCAGGAAACAAACTATTTAGTGACGAGCCATATTTAAATATTCTCCAACAGCCTCAAACATTCCAATAATTTTTTAAGCTTTACTCTTCATCAGTAGCAACACGCAGATCACAGGTATCAGAGTTTTAAAAGCTCATTTTTAACCAAACCATAGCAAATGCCAAGCTTTGCCATTCAAGCCCAGACCCCACCCTGTGCCTGAGTTTTCTGCTTTTACAGCAGCGGCAGTTCCTCAAGTGCTCCCCAGAACCCACATCTTCTGGTTTCCACCCCAGTCACCCTCCAGAGCTGACGCCTTTTGCTGACGAAGGCTCTTTCCATGAGGCCACACACATCAAAACTGTCCCAAGCACAACTCAGACTGCTCTCCTAGGCGTAGAGGTGGTGTTGGTCTCCCATGTAAACAGCGTCAGGACAAGGGGAAATGGCCTCAAGTTGCACCAGGGGAGGGTTAGATTGGATATGAGGAAGAATTTCTGTACTGAAAGTGTGGTCAAGCACTGGAGGGGGCTGCCCAGGGAGGTGGTGGAGTCCCCATCCCTGGAGGGGTTCAAAAACCACGTGTATGTGGCACTCCAGGACATGGTTTAGTGGCCGTGGTGGGGTTGGGTTGACTGGATGATCTTAGAGGTCTCTTCCAACCTGAATGGTTCCCTGATTCAAAGCTCCTACATCAGAAGTCTGTGTTTGAAAAATCTGGACTTGAACTGCTCCAAGTGTCCCTTCAAGCAGGGGACAGAGGAAAGCACTGCTGTCACAGCTGCTCTGCCCAGGAATGAGAAGGTTCTAGACCCAAGCAATAGGTTCATTTGTGAACATTTTCCTGTCCTCGCAGATTTAGTTACTCATGTATTTATTTTTGTTTCCATCACACAAGAAACACAATGGGATGATGTCTCTTAGTCAAGTACAGAATAATTGTAATCAAGCCTCCAAGCTGTGACATGGCCAAAGCAACTCCTGATTGTTGTGGGTTTCTATATATAAACCATCTGAATTTAACGCTGATCTCTTAGTGCATAAATGGTGTCTCACTTGCAAAACACGACCTCTGAAACACGGCGAAGCAGCCGCAGTGCGAAGGGCACGTTGCACATGATCCAACAAAGCCACTGGGGCCAGCGCCAAAGATTTTCTCCTGCCACAACAGACTGTCAAATTATCACATCGGGGTAACGATTTCACACCTCACTCAACATTTCGGTGATGTTAGCCCCACAGACATTTGCTGCAAGGGCAGAGACTTCAACCGAGGGGAAAAGGTTGTAAATGACTGACTCTAGAGGTAAAGCTTTGTGGAGACGGAGAACACCCTGAATGGGAGCACGAGGTGTTGCAACTGCGCAGGATCTCACGGGGAAATGAAAAAGCCTCATCTCTGGTCTTACTGCTTGAATCACAGGGGAATTATGGTGCTACTTAAGCAGTCCACCTTAATCAAAAGTGAAAAGACAAATACTAACTCCACAAATCTGGTCTAATTCCTCACCCAAAGACTGATTACTTGAGGTCTATGCACAAAAGGGTAAATTTAATCTTTCATCTAAGTTGTAGCAGCTAGATAAATTACAGAGGCCCACATAAAATTGACCTTCAGCTACCGCTTTCTGATAACAGAGGAGTTTCTCACCTTTTCTTTTATCAGATCTGTCTCACAATGTCCTGCAGCAAGATTTCCCTATATTTAGAAACCTGTCAGTGCCAGCAGCTGCAAGATTTGCCCTGCAGGCAATCAAGGGTGGGAAACAGCTAAGTCAAGAAACCCAGTGAGGCAGAAATCTGTGACCAGACTTCAGAGGAAGCTCTTTGGAACTGACATTCATCTAGAAATTAGGCAGCAAAACCCTGATGCCTGCAAAGCACGACGACACTTTGAGGGACAGTTCTGAGGTTGGGAGCTTTCAGGCTAAATTTCAGAACAGGAGTTTGGGCGAGTGGCATGAACCCACCAGGACTGTCAAAGCCTCAAGTACGCGATCACTACAAGCTGCAGAAACAATCAGCACAGCAGGACACAACGGAAACAGAAGCTGTTCTGACGCACGGTATCATAGTCCTAAAATGCACTCAATCTGGATGCAAGGTGGTTGATGCAGCAGTGGATCTGCAGTGTTTGATCCCAGGATCTCCAACACTTGCTATTTCAGAGACTCCAGAACCTGGATTTTACCATGCACGCTATGCAGAAAGGGATGTTCCTAAAAGGAGATGAAAAGCCAGCACGATGGCATCACTTCTTGTTCTGCCTCAGACTGAAACATGGCACAGTGGGAAATACTTCCTCACAAACAGAAGTCATGGTATTGCCACAGGAATCCAGAATTACCCAGTTCATCTGGGGCAAAACGAGTGGATTTCAGAGTCCCACTGAGGCCAGAGAAAGGGTGAGCCCTGGTAAGCAGGGTACATCAGAGCAGTCAAGTCAAAGCCTGGGTACACGTTACAGATGCTTTCTCACCAGCTCAAAGCCAAATATTTATCTTGTTTTTTTCAGTGACAGCACAATAGACACTATGGACATGCCCATCACAGCACTGAGCACTGCAGCTACACAGGAGCCAGGTACGGCCCAACACCAAGGCCATCTGCAGTCACCTGTACCCTGCACTTGTACCAAGAAAACCCTTAAGTCACAAACCTCTCTCCAGACAGACATGATCACATTAGTTCTAACATTTATGTTCTGATTTACTGAAATGATGATTCTCCAAGTTGTTCTGTTAAATATGAGGAGAAATAATAACAATTAACCAAACTTATAATGGATTTCAGAAGAAAACTGTCTGGAACTCCTACATGATTTAGAAAGTATGCTTCAAGACAGAGAGCTGCCATCAAAGCAAAGGGTATGCGGCAAAGTTACACCAACGACCCCAGCTACGGTCTTACAAGACTGTTGTTCTGCTAAATCAGATATTGTTAGTGTTTTTAACAGATCATTTAAAGACACAACACACATTTAGTAACTGCAGCCTGTGACCTACTAGTGCCTTTCTGCAAACTAAGATTTTTTATGTCCTTTTTTTAAACAAAACAGAGCATTATACAACAGTTGTACTTGCAAATTGCTTTAAGGAAGCTCTAATCATGAAAACCAGGCTAATTCACTTGCCTTCAGCAAAGCATATACTGACAGGAACCTCTGCTTGCTTCTCATCCGTTACCACTCAGCTTCCCATTTATATTTTGATATTGGCAAGCTGTTCCTGGTTTAGCCAGAAGAACTAATAACTGTTCATTCTCACTTAGAGAATCAGAAATTATCAAAGTTGTTTTCTATTGATTTTGCGCTGCACTGAATTTAGGTTTTAACGTCATTCTCAGATATGCAGAACTTTCCCACAGCCAGAAACACCCACCCAAAAATTGTCAAGTTTTTCAACAGAAACACCCGATGCATCTCCTTTCACAGCTTCTCATGCAAATTCCAGACCCTGAACTAGGCAGATCAAACTTGTCAGGAAGTGTAAATAGTTCAATGTCACCACAGCTTTTTGATACTGCTGGAGACACAGGCAAAGTTCTCCCAATAATAAGGGGTAAGAGAAAGAGGAAATAGAAAAAAGGGAAAGCGAAAGCACATAAAGAAGGGATAGTTTCCTAACTAAAAAAAAAATCAGTTAAGGTCATAACTGTCAAGAGGCTGAAAATATATAAATCTGTAATCAAGTTGTGAAAAGGTTTTAATCTCTCTCATATTATCTCTCCTACAGCCAAAGAAGAAAGGAAATCCTCAGCCCATCAGCAAACCCCCACAATGAGTTACTGTGCATGGCTGATGAAGCTTTATTTGATTTAAAGGAAACAAAAGCAAACTCTGATCATAGCCGTGTTCCACCTTCACACAAGAACCATGTTTTTACAACTCTGCTGCTGTAGTCGTAGTGCAGATCCTGTTTACATCGAGCAACAATAATACGTCCTCCTCCTATAACATACATCGGGTGCTAAAGCAATCTGGTACTCATTGGTGCTCCCAGCCTCAGTAACACACCTTCCCACAAGAAGTGCACGACTGACTAGCGCTGGAGTTTTGGAGATAAAGCCCTGACTCCTGCTCAGTCGCTTCAAACCACAGCTCGGTGTGAGCTGCACCGTTCAGGAAGGGGCCAGAACATTCTGCGATTCCTCTTCCCTGACACGTTAATTGTTCTGCCATGCACAAGGAGCACAGAAGCAGCAGCACGCCAGATTTATTCAATGGAAGTTGAGCCACAGGGGTTATGGTACATTCTTTCTCCAACATCAGCCAAATTATCTCAGTGCCCAACTTTTAAGAGGCTGCAATAATACTCCATCATTGGAGAACGCTGGTAGGCTTATGCATCATTTTAACAGCGTGAAGGCAGATTGAGATCATCTCCCTGTTACAGGAACCTGGAGACAGCCGCAGCCCTGGTGAATCATTTTCAGACACTCCTGCTCTTCACAGCAGCTTAAAGGGACATGGCCACACCAGCCAGGCTGCGTTCTGCTGGCAGGGACAGCCTGCAGGGCTGAAAAGGAGTTTAGCTTGTGTCCACAATAACACCTACTACTTTCCTTTCATATATCTATATATCCATATATATCTATATCCATGTATATCTATATATCTATATCCATATATATCTATATATGTTTGGAAGGCTCCAAAGTAAGGTCACTCTGTCTACCAGAGCACCCAAATTCACAGAAATTAGGCATTTTCAGGGAAAAAAAAATAGAAATAATCTTTGTCGGTATGAGAAAATGCTCGATACACAAATATCAACATTTGATTGTAACGCTCCAGAAAGAATAAAGAAAATTCTCTCGAACTTTTCCATGTAGGGTTATCACTAATAAAACAAGCTGACTATGCATACAAAGTAACTATGAATGCAGACCTGCACGTACACACGGATACTTCTTTAATGAAACAAGCGACTCTTAGACACAACAGAGTGGCGACCAATGAAAAAAGGTGATAACTTAATTTAATTCTTAATGAGAAAGCTCATGGCACTTAGAAAAATCAGTTTATTTGAATACGAGATGTTAGCCTGTGCTCTTCTTGAAACCTAATCCTTTAAAGAAGGTACTTCTTTTTTTGCCTTTTTTTCATAAGTAATTTTAATTAGAAAAAACGGACCAAACCTTCCCTTTCAAAGAAAAAGAATATACATTTAAACATGAGGCCACTGAAATTCAGTTAAAGTTTCATCTTTGTATTTGTAGGAAATCAGGATGGTTATGGATATTTGCAGCAAAAAACTACAACTGTTATTTCAATTTGACTTAAAGCAAAGCAGACTTCAAGCAGAGCAACGGCAAGGCTGCCCATTTCTCCTAGGCAAGCAATACTTACACTTCTCCTGATCTCACAACAGCAAATATAACTGTAGATTACTACAATATACCTATATTATTTCTAATTATGCCCCAGAGGTTATTCCTTCTCCGTTTCTTGCATCAAAAAAAAAAAATACAATGCATCTCTCATTAAAGTACTTGGAGAGGGTAAGTTGGTCCAGCCAAACAGCAAGAATTCCACCCTCCGCTTCAAAATCTGATGTGTTTTCCCAGAGCACGGCCAATCAACACCTTAACTTAACTTGAGACCTCTTTGACTTCACCCAGGACACTGCCTCTGGGGAAAGCAAATGCACCCGGTCATAGGCTCCTACGCTGTGTTTTATTGCAGAAAAGAACTGCAGTGGCACTCAGTGAGATTAAGCAGGTCGCTCGTTACCCATCAATATTCTGCTTCCTGGCACACTGACAGTCTCTCAACAGTCTTCAGGATTGGAAGAGACGTCTCCAAAGGCCCAGTAATAAAAAGAACCAATATACCCTGCCTGACTCTGCACTCAAGCTAAACACCAGGCTAAGCTCCTTCCACCTTCTCTCAGGATGATAGAGACGCTCTTTGGTTCTTGAGTCAGGAGGTAAAAGAAGCTTTAGAAGTCATATTCAAACACCACAGATATTCAGAGCAACTGCCCTGGGTAAATTTTTAATGCTAGCAAGAGCCAGCGTTGCCAGGGAGGAAGCGTGTCACTGTATGAGAACGACGAGCACCGGCAGAAAGGAGCTGTGCATCCTCTTCATGGCCCACTTTAAAGGCCGTCAGTGTGCTCTGCAGATCGAGACAGACAGCAGCATTAGAGGCTTGGCAGGATGTGCCTGAGGGCTTCTACTTGATCCTTCTTTTAAAGCAGTGCCAGCAAGCTCAGAGTCAGGGAAAGAAGCAGGTATTACAAAAGACAGATCCTTAGCAGAGTTCTCCAGTGTGGCCAGCAGGGCCAGGGGGGGATTCTGCCCCTCTGCTCTGCCCTGGTCAGACCCCACCTGGATACTGCATCAGTTCTGGAGCCCCCAGTATATGGAGGACATGGAGCTGTTGGAGCGGGTCCAGAGGAGGCCATGGAGATGCTCAGGGGCTGGAGCACCTCCCCTACGAGGAGCAACTGAGAGAGTTGGGGCTGTTCAGCCTGGAGAAGAGAAGGCTCTGGGGGGACCTTACTGCAGTCTTCCAGTTCCTGAAGGGGTCCTATTTTGCTCACTTAACGGACCAGCCAGTTTCTAGCTAATAGGAAGAAAGATTTCCACAGTTTTTAGTTTCAATGTCGTCACTACTCAACTCTTGCATCCTGAGGATTTCTCTGTTTGCCTTGCTCAGCAGAGATGGGTCAGGAATCAGATTCTGTTGATCAGACCCTTAAAAACACATCAGCAGCTGCTACTTGATTCAGGCCTGCTTTTTCCTCTATTTAACCACTCTTTC